>NW_027250199.1:7500-36233 GCF_030848795.1 Temnothorax nylanderi | reverse complement strand
AGAATCAATTTTTCCTAAGAAATCCGTTTTGCTTCGACGCAACTTTTGAGAACTACTGTTCCTTGTTTGAATCGCTTATAAAGCAGGCAACTCACACTTTCCTTTAAAAAATTGATTCTTTTAATCATCCCCTACAGTTTGTCCTATACTTTCTAAAACACCCGGTATATTAATATATATCATGTGTATAATATTTTATACAATATATATTATGTCACCATGTCCCAATAAAATATATATTTATATTTATTATTGTAATAGATTATCTTCTATCTTATTATCGTCTATAAATGTTCATTAATAGCTATGTAATTTTTTCGTTGTCCATCATTGTGATATGATCACCTTCCACATAATGAATTTGCAACTTTACCTTCGGTAACCTGAAAATAAGTTTCTTGTTATAAAGCTTCTTATTATTTCTAAAATCAAATAGTCTTATATTCCAAAAATATCTCTATCCAAATGAAATTTACCTTATGTAGACCATAATCCTCTTCAGTAAAAGAAGCAATTGGAAAGTAGGTTTAGGTTTTAGCAATGTTATAGGGTGATTTAAGGCGAGGTAATAAAAAACTATCATTTCCTGTATAGCAACTATATGATTGTAAACTGTGAAATATAAATTTTTTTTATTTCAGTGGTCAATAGATCTATCTCGTTCGGGAAGTGAGCTAAAAATATTTTCAATTTTTCGTTCCATGTGTTACATTTACTCAGCTCTAACGCAAGCTGTAAATAAGAAAATTTTATATAATTAATAATAATAATTGTGCAAAGGTAACATCTGCGTTTTATTAATATAATATAAAAAATTTATTGAATGTTTGAACCATAAAATCTGTTGTTATTCTTATTTATTTCATTAAAATTTCTTACATATTTATTAATGCTCACTTATTGTGCTTTTCATCTAAAACTATTTATCATTTAATCATGACACATACAAAAACAAACGTAAAACAATTTGTTTTACTATTTCAAGATTCAAATACAATCCCTGAAGATATTCATGTTACAATGAATTATTTTATGTGTTATTAATTTATTTAAATTTATATAAGATTAAAATTACATAAATAGCTTTTACAATAAAAAATCAAAATGTATTTTTTAATTATTTACTAACCTTTTTTTTGTTAATTATAGTGTACATTTCCAATAAACGAAGAAATAGCACATTTTGTAACTCATCTGGCGAAGTACAGTTCAAAAATTGATTAGTCCAAAATTTCAGTAGATCGGGAGCTCCGTCTATTAATATTAACCGTCCTGAGAAATCTTTAGCTTCTAATAATCTTGCTAATTCAATGGCAATAAGGATCCAAATGAATAACCCACTATTAGAAATTTCCTTTGATCTTTCATTTTCTTTAATACGTGCTAAGAAAATAAATATAAATGTATGTGTAATAAGCTGTGGTATAATACGAAAGATTGTAACTCTAATTGTTAAATATTACGTATATATATACCTATAAACTATTTAAAAATAATCACAATAAATATTTTAATTAAATTTAATTTCCTTACAGGCAGCAAATAAGCGGCTGATTTCATCACTGAATGACTTTCATCAGGAATATTAAGTACACCATGTTGCAAACACGTTGCCGAAGATTTAATTCCTGATGCCATAGTTTTATATACGTTTGAACATCCTTCGATTCCTGGTAAGAGAAATATATTGCCTCGATCAACCTCTGTCTTGGTAATAAATTCTACAAGAATATCTGGAACAAAGTCTGCATCCGTCATTTTTCGAATCAGCATGTCAAAGCCTTCCAAATTACTTGGCTCAATTTTATTTGTATCGTGTATCTTTCCTTGTTCGGTTGTAATTGTCATTTGTCGAAGTTTAGCAAAATTTAGAGTTTTAATGTCTTGCGCTGTTAAGGAAATATCGAACTCTCTTTCCAACGTTGCTTAATTTCAACTGCCATCATCGAATCCATACCTATTTCGAACAGTGGTACGTTTGGTGGCACTGTGTTTATGTTCTTTAATCCTATTTTGAAATAAGTAAGAATTGTATAATAAAATCAATTTTATGTTATTCTAGTTAATCTTTTAAAATTGAATATACAACAAAAATTTTAATTAAGAATCAAATTATTACATTTCTTGGTGAATATGCATAAAAGGTCAGCACTCACCGATTTTATCGCCACTTAAATATGTTGTAGAGGGAGGGGGTCCTTCTGAGTAATTGTACGTAAAAAATAAGTGAGGGACGGCATTGGTTTAGAAGAAATAGCAAATTGAAGTATCACAATTTTATTACTTTTTTTAGGTATTATAAAGTAACATTAGTTCTAAGAGAAGTAATTTATTGATATGTGTGTATAGACAGTACACGTGTAGGCGGGGAAGGGCTACCGCCTCTCCCCCGCAAGCAAGGGTGGATGGAGGTGGACTTGGTTCGCGTGGAAAGTTTTCACCCATACAACAATTGGGTTGAGTCAGACCTTTGATTACATTGAAGTTCACCTCACCCCACCCTGCTTATAGGATAAAACAAAGTCTATCATTGTATGATTCAGGTTTTCAACTTTCCACGCGAACCGAGGTCCACCCCCACCCACCCCTGCATGTGGAGTAGCCTCTCCCCCGCCTACATATGTACTGTCTATACACACATATCAGTAAATTACTTCCCTTAGCACTGACATAAACTGTTATATTTTTTAGTTACATTATTTGTTCTTAACTTTTAAATAAACAATGACCGCCGATTAAGTTATAAGGAAAAGTTATTCAAGATCACGCCCTTGACAACATATGTTAAGGTTATTAAAATCGGTGAGGTTGCCCTCTTTCTGTATAATTATCTTTTTTATGTGTGTATTTTTTAACAAATAATTGTAGAGAAATAACATTCTCATTTCACTTATATTTCATGGCTATTATATGTATTTAGTATTTTTCTTTATTTAGCTTTGCATAAAACTGCTTACCCATTATATGAGCAACTATTTCATAAATATTCATTGATCCGCCAATTTTGCTTTTTCAGCAACAACCATACTGCTTACAACAGGTCGATCTTGTAACAGAAATACTTCTAATGTCTTCAAACAGGAAGATATTCGTTGTTGCAATGTACCTCCAATAACCAATTCCTTATTTTCTTCTTGCATATCTGCCACGAGTCCGACATCACCAACAGCACCCCATTGTATCGCTAAACCGTGTAATCCTTTTTCCATCCTTTTCTCACAAATTCTCTCCATTACGGAATTAGCCATCCCATAATTTGTCTGACCTGCGTTTCCTCTTCCACACGACACGGAGGAAAAAACGACAAAATGTCGAAGTTGCAGACAGATCTTCCTCGACAATTCGTCAATTTTTTTATCATCCATCCTTTTGATTTGAATGAATCCTCGAACGTTTGAGGTGATTGATTTTGAAATATACAATCTTTTAAAACAACTGCAAGATTAAATATGGCATCCACTGGTGCTCTTTCTTCAGCAAATTTTAATAGGGATTCACAATCTTCATGTTTCAAATTATCATTGACTGTAACGATCTGTACATCCACACCGTAAGATCGCCATAGTTTTACTCTTGATTGCTGATATCCTGTTCTGATCCCGGTTCGTGATGTTAATACCAGATTTTTTGCACCTCGAAGAGTCAACCAATCTGCTAGCTCTAAACCAAATCCGCCAAGTCCACCCAAAATAACGTAGCATTTATGCTCCAAACAATAATATCGTGGATGAGCGAGTAGTGGAGCATCCAAAGGCTCTTCCTCTTTGTGAACTCTGATAATTATCTGCGAATAAGCAATTAAGAAACAATCGTTTTTTCTATAAAGTAATAAATTATAAATAACAAAGATTTCATATTTTATTTTATTATTGATATTGTTTCGCATTTTATGATTAATTTTATTATTAATTTTAATAAATTAATAATTAACGTTATTAATATAAATACAAAAAGTTTCTTGGTCAAATATAATTATTTAAATAAACCTACATTTGTTACTACCTTTATAGCATTAATTAGAAATAAAGAATTGTTTCTAATTTGATATGATAAAATATTCTGTATCATAATTACATATTTCTGTGTATATTAAGAAATAATTGTACCTTGCCAATATGTTTTCCAGCGGCCATATATCTAAAGGCAGCTTCTATTTCATTTCTTTCAAAGACTCTTCTGCATAGTGGTTTAATAGCACCGTCTTTTAAACCTTCTGTTATTGTTTTCCACAACCTTGACTTTTGTTCTGCGTTTGAATAGAATAATTTGTCTAATAAAATGCCATAAAAGCTGATATTTTTAGAAAAGATAGATATATCCAAGGAATTATTGGAAAACATATCAAATTTTCCAATTTCTAGAAAACGGCCACCATTTGCTAAACAGCGAACAGATGCTTGTAATTTCTCTTCGGCTAAGGAATTCAATACGATATCCACCCCACGACCTTTTGTACGCTGCATAATCATTTGTTCAAAGCTTGTATCTCGAGAGTTTCCGATATTATCTTCGGGAATGGAGGGAAACGTTTCTCTTATAAACTGTCGTTTTTCGACAGTTCCAACTGTCGTAAACACTTCGCAACCTTCGTGAAGCGCAAGATGGATCGCAGCTTGACCAATGCCTCCAGTACCAGAATGAATTAAGATTTTGTCTCCCTTTTTCATTTTACCCTTTATGTATAAAGCATAGTAACACGTGCTGTAAACACACGGAATTGTTGCTGCGTCTTCCATTGTCCACTTGTCAGGTATAATCCAACTAAGATATTTATCGGCCACAAGAATGTTCGTCATTCCTCTATGCATAAAAATTTTGAAAATATATTTATTTATCTAAACGTTACTTTAAAATGACGTATATCATGCATATTTTTAATTTAATATTAAATTTAAGTTAATGTTACTTAAATTGAAACGTTATTAATACTAATTAATGATACTCATATAAAATAGAAATTAATACTGTCAATTGCAAAAAGTTCTTTCTATCGCATATGTATTGATACTCTATATTTTACCCGTGTGAACATAATCCCATTATCCTCTGCTTATGCGTATTGAAACCAACAAATTCTAAGCCAATGAAACAGTCGTTACCACGTTCGAACGGTGTGATAGTTTCAGCATTAAGTCTGCCAGTAGCTACCATGATATCTCTAAAATTAATAGACGTATAAATTACATTAACGAGATTTTCATGGTTAATGCGAGACATTCTGCTCTGTGCCCAGCAGAGAGTACTCATATCTCCTTGTACCTGTTATAAGTAAACATTAATTAATATTATTTATTATAAAATTTATAATAGAACATCTTAACATACCATCTGCGTAACGTAAGCCCTCTGAACAAGTTTTGATTCTAACGATGGTAATGGTAAATGCCTGTATGATCCCCAAACGTTACCGGAACGTATAACGTTGATGGGTAGGTCCAACTGTAGCTGCTTCGTGTACAATGGTTCTTGCAAAGAAAATGTAGGCGCTTTGTCATCTTGAATAAATACGCTTTTAATTATTGCGCCGCCTGGTTCTTTTCGCAAACAATTAATAAAACCGAGTAGCCCGCATTCGAAGTCTTCTTCCGAGACGAGAATTATCTCTGTATCTACACCAGTCTCGTTTTGCACATTCATGATTGATTTCAGTTCGTCTACCCATGAAAATTCGTAATTGTTCACATGTACAATCCGCTGGTTTCTCGCAATATTTTGCATTTTTCTTAATAACAAAAGCTTTTTGTCATTTATTTGTTTTTCCAGTATGATATCCAACTCATACATTTTCAGGCATGAATAATCGTAGACCGCACCGGATTTCTCCAAAGTCAGTAAAAAACCCTGTGGCATTAACAGAGACAGCAACTGTTTATATAATTTTTTGCTATTTTTTGTCAAAATATCGAAACCAAGGACTATCAAACAATTCTCGTCCTTCGACAACTTAGTAATTTCCGTTGTAGAAACGTTGTCGGGCAAAGAAATATTTGGGAATTTCTTGTGGGTCGTCACGAGTTTAGTGTAATGTCGAATCTGCGGTAAATCATTTAAGATTTCACTAACAAGTGGATAATTTAAATCTTCAGGTGCCACTTTGTCACTATCATCGACAAATTCAATAATTTTAACATTTATCATATTGCAACATTCGAGTGCAATGTGCATCGACATTCTTATTGTATCTTGCAACGACATAGTACCTAAATCACGATGAGCAACAAATTTGTATTCTTCAAGAACGGTATTAACTACTTTTTGTCGGCGAGATATAGGTGTAGCCACAGTGCCACAAATTTCTATTCCTCCAGATATTATAGCGTCTAAAGACTTGTAACGACGAACAGAGAATTCTGCAACGTAACAAATGAAATTTATTTGTCAGGCAATTGGCCGCATTGTATCACTTATTTTACTTACGTCTATCTTCAATTGGATAATCCTGAACTATCTGTGCGTGATATTTCGGATCAATAGTCAGTTTGCGAATTCTTGTTGGAACATAAAGGCTTCTTGAATTCTGTCCCAATATCATCATCTGTAACATACTGTCCATAAATGCCACCCAATTAGATGTCCATGCGATATGACCGTTTGATCCAGTAAACGATGCGCTTTTTAATCCACGAAATGCGCCGGCATATTGATAACCGCGAAGTCTTAATTCCTTATAGATGTCTTTTGTATTCATTTCTTCCTCATCATCGATACATTCAGCAAGATTAGCTGATATTTTTTCATTTTCTATATTGGTTGGAATTCGTACTGTTCCAGTAACAATAGCATTATCTCCTTCGATTATTTCAAACCTATTGCTACCTAGATATAGGTGTAAATTTATTAAACGTAATATAATTTTATAAGAAATCAAAATTAATATAAATATGTCAATATGGAGCTGGACTTTACAAAAGCAGTTGACTTGTGAAAACCCGGGAAAAAATAATTAGATATAATCATATATAATTATATCTGGTATATATATAATTATATATAATTATATATGTTTTTATATGGGGTTATATCTAATTATACATGGCCACGTGTGCAATCAGTGGTCCCACATACAACCAGATATAGCACCATATCTACTTGTATATAAATGTATATAATTTTATG
Source organism: Temnothorax nylanderi (assembly GCF_030848795.1). NCBI lineage: Eukaryota > Metazoa > Arthropoda > Insecta > Hymenoptera > Formicidae > Temnothorax > Temnothorax nylanderi. The sequence goes on along the minus strand of NW_027250199.1, from coordinate 29,117 downwards.
TGAAGCCAGATATAATGATATGTGAGTAGTGCACCCTACATATAACTAGATATAGCATTATATACAACTATATATGCAGTCATATATAGCCAGATATATTTATGTGACTAATCTGGCGCTATATACAACCAGATATAGCACCATATCTAATCGTATATAAATGTATGTGAAGCCAGATATGATGATATGTGAGTACTGCACCCGACATATAACTAGATATAGTATTATATACAACTATATATGCAGTCATATATAGCCGGATATATTAATGTGACTAATCTTGTCCTATGTACAACCAGATATAGCACCATATCTAATCGTATATAAATGTATGTGAAGCCAGATAAAATGATATATGAGTAGTGCACCCTACATGTAACTAGATATAGCATTATATACAACTATATATGAAGTCATATATAGCCAGATATATTAATGTGACTAATCTTGTCCTATGTACAACCAGATATAGCACTATATCTGTATAGATATAGATTCGCAAGTCATCATATATGCTGCAGATATTTAATCCTAAATTTAAAAATTTATTTGAATTGTTTTTATATATATTATAGATATTAAATTCAAAAATTCGTTACATAATATTATATAATTCAGTATTATAAAATAATATTGCAGGTCATGTGTGCGTATGGAACTTGCCCGGGAAAAAAAAATTATATATAATTATATATAAATATATATGATTATATATAATGCAATTATATATGAATTTTGTCTCTATATGATCATATATAATTATATATAATCATATATAATCATATATGACCATATATAGTCAATATATATTGGAAAAGAACTGTTAACTTCGATAATAAAGCATTGATAAATTAAGATGTATATTTTTTCAAAGGCTATAGAATCAAAAGTGAAATAATTTATTCCATATATTACAACTTGGCACTGCTTGACATGAGATAGTGCCGTGTCTCTTGATACCGTTTTTATACCACTGTCCGTCAAATTTTAAATACGAGAAACGAATCCTATCGAATATATATATTATATAAAAAGTTTCACATACATTTTGACATGATTATATATAAGTTCATATAATTTATATATAAAGTATATATATAAGAATTAAGCATTTATCCATGTAGATTATATATGATTATATATAACCATATATAAACTTAAATTCGGATTATCCGATAGGTGGCATCCGATAGGATTTATTTCTCGTATTTAAAATTTGACAAACAATGGTATAAGAATGGTATCAAGAGACACGGCAGTATCTCACGCCAAGCAGCGCCAAGTTATATGTAAATCATTTCACTTTTGATTCTGGCTTTTGAAAAAATATACACTAAATTTATCAATGCTTTATTCCTTAATCGAAGTTAACAGAATTCTTTTTAATATATATAAAATATTTATTATGTTAGATATAATCACATATGATTATATATAAAATCGACATTAGATATAATTAGATATAAAAAATGAGCTGATAAAATTGTATATAATTGTATATAATTACATATAACCATATATGGTTATATAATTATATGTGGTTATATATAATTATATACAATTATATACAATTTTATCAGCTCATTTTTTATATCTAATTATATCTAATGTCGATTTTATATAATTATATGTGATTATATCTAATCATTTTTTCTCGGGAAGAAAGAAGATTCCGTATTAAGATTAGTTAATCTCATATATTTTCTTTGTATATTTTTACATTTTAATTATGGTATATATTGCGCCATAAAAGCGGCATATAAGCTTTAAAATCTAATTAAAAAATAAAAAACTTACGCTAGAAAATTAATTGTTTAATATGTAATAATATTACCTTCTTGGATCGAGAGAGTTAATTCGATCTCATTTTGTTGTGATAGCACTGTAGCACGAATAAAATTAACGTCTTCAAATACAACTGGTGTATTGATATATTCTTGGTTTTTTAACAATGCGATCATCTCCCAGATATAAAAAAGATATCCCATAGCAGGAAATAAATTTTTTTCATTAACGACATGACCCGCAAAATACACAAATTCTTCATCAGTTGTAATAATACTGACAACTGTTTCCCTTTTGTCAATTATTTTTTTTGGACAAAATTGCACTACAAGGAAGTTCTCTGAATGATCCCATCTGAAAACGTCATTAGAAATTTTTATATAATCTTCGTGTAAACGAATTAATTGTGAAAATTACTTAATTCAAAATTTGATGTAAAATTGAAGCACAGATTCTAAAATATCACAGTTATCTGCTCTTTGTAATAGGCATAAAAGGATTAACATATGTATAAGAATACATTTATCTTTGAGATAAGTAAGGTGATAGAATGTCTTCAAAATAAAGAGATGTGATTTTGAAATTAGATGATAAAACTAACCAAGTTCGAAAAAGAGTTCAAAGTTCTAATTCGATATTATATTGAACATGATGTTCTCTTCTGACTATTTCACCTAAATATTTCAAAATTTATGAAAGTGTTTGTTTTTCAATAATTTATCCATTTGTGCCTAAACGAAAAATATGCATACCTTATGAGAGGAGAAATTATTGGGGTACCGCGGCTTACAGGAAATTCCACTGTCGGATAGAGATTTGCAATCTGTGGCTGCAATCCTGCGTTATAAAGTTTTCCGATTGATTCTAAAAATATCTCATTATTATGATCCTCGGTTCGTTCATATAGCGCTACGTTTGTTACTGTAGAGTATAAATAATTGTTTAAAATGTGTTGAAGAATATTCTGAGGAGATATTTCAATCGTCACTGTATCTTTTGGAACTGAACGTATCGTCTTTGCGAATAACACCGGAGACATCAAGTGATTTGTATAATGTTTTGAACATAAAGGTATAGTATTGGAGTACTCGTGAGAGGATGTTGTCAGCCACTTTGAGCTATAAAACTTTTTTTGTGGTAATGTTCGGTTCAAGTATTCTTCAGACTTAGCTACAGCAGGTTTGATGTAACGACTATGAAAAGGTATATAACCACAAGAAATTTCTTTTATAGATATACTATTCGCCTAAAAGAATGAATAAAATCATAAGTATTATTAATTGCTTGTTTTAACAAAACAATTAAAGAAACTAGATAGAAGATAGATTATATTGTTTATAACCATTAATATATACCTGCAATTTGGTGAGGAATGTTTTTATAGAATTCGTTGGTCCGCTTACAATAAAATTAGAAGAACTATTGTAACAAGCTATATCGATATCCGAAGGACACATAACTTTTAAGGTTTCAAGGTCGAGGTTAATTTCAGCCATGGAGCCATTAATTATTTTCGACTCGTAAAGGGCTAAACCGATGAAATATGCCGACAGAATCGTTTCTTCGGCCGTTAAACATCCATCGGCATATCCACAGATTAGTTCACCAATGGAGTGACCGATTATAAAATCGGGGACTACACCAATAGATGTTAAAAGATCTACTAATCCAATCTGCGATACATATAGAAAAAATAGCTTCCCATTTGTTTTAAATAAAGATTAGAATTATGAAGTAATTATGAAATAATTTTTTTTAAATTATGTTTATAATATATGGTATATATATATAGTATATATATATATATATATATATATATATATAGTATATATATATATATATAGTATATATATATAGTATATATATATAGTAGGGGAGACCGGGGCCTAACCGTCAGTTTTTTTTTGGTGCCGATTTTTAACAAGAAAATAAATAATTTTAGTTAAATGTGGTATACCACTGTAAAGAGTGAACCTTTAGCTACAAAATTTATATAGGAAATTTTTATCTACGTCGCTTATTTTAACCGGTATAGAGCAAAAACGACAACGGTGGAAAAATTGAAATCTCAAAAATGCCGGGGTTTAACCGTCCCACTGCATTTTCAATACATATACGTACATCTAATCCTGAAAAATGATAGGATACATCTTAATAATTGTTTTTTAAGAGAAAAATATAAAAATTTATTTAAAACTTTTATGCGAAACGTTATTAAAAAATAGTTACGAGGGTTCCTCTTTCCGCAGAAGTTACTCGCCCGACTTGTTTTACTCCTCGACGTCCGATAACTCTATTCGGTGTCTGAACGGTTGTAATTCCCGTCTCATCCATATTCCATATGCAGTGAGCCTGGAAATGCCCGGAAATGCCTTGGAAATGCACCCGGACTGCTTACTGACGGATTAACCCCAAACACAAGTTTCAGGTTTGATCGCCCACGAAATATTAGACATCAACGATAATGAAAAAACTACACTGGATTCGTGTTCAGCATGCATTACTCTTTATAATCACGTACCTCGAGATTTGGAGAGCAAATATTATTGCAGATATTACAAAATTTCCACGCGCAAAAAATGTAACTTTCACCTTCCGAAAACACGTTTGCCCTCGTAAAAATCATAACACGGCAGGTAACCTGCCGAAACTCCGTTGGTCACATGGGTACCATAAGCAGCGTTTACAATATTAATAGCGAGTTCGCACAATATACAGATTCCGAGATATTTGATTTGACGGTTCAACCCCGGCGACGGTTAGGCCCCGGTCTCCCCTAGTATATATATAGTATAATTTATGAAGACCAAAAAAAGAGTTTTTTTTCCTTACCTGTAGTCCAATAAGACCCAATAAAAAATTAATGATATTATCAAAAATATTTTTATTATCACTTATTAAAATATTTGTAAGTAGTATGCCATAAGGTTTTAAAATGGTATCGCATTTCTGGATGGCCTTGGCAAACACTGGGAATTTCATTAGAGCGCGACCTATTAAAATTTTAATACAGTTTCTAAATTTCAATATACAGATATGTACATGCATCTGTGTATTTAGATAATTAAATTTTTTTAGTTATCGGTAAGGGTACGTAAGAAACTCTAGCCTTTTCCTATATTGTAATATTTGTTGTAGGATAAAATTTAATTTTATTTGTGAACTGTAATAAATTAAGTTCTTGACAAATAGTAAGTAATAAATCAAACTTTTATGTATATATTATTATAAGTTTGATAACATACTAGATAAGAATATGTTATAATCATGATCGTAACTCTCCATATTTGTACGTTCTGAATACTTATATATCCTATAACTTAAAATTTTTCTTTGTTGAATGTACATTTAAAATATTTTATAATAATATATTTACTTACTTATCCCAAACCATTGAGATCCTAATCCAGAAAATATAAAACAAATCGGTCTTCTGATATATGGAGTATGTTCTATTTTATTAATTATATTATGAGATATTTTAGACCCAGTTATCATGTATCCTCTGTAAGGATGACTTTCTATATCATCATTATGAATATGATGTAACAGAGATATAAACTCAGCATCTATTGGTCGATTTCGCACCTGCATTCAGTAACAAGAATGTACATTTTATAATTCTTGGAATAATTTTACACAAAAAAGGACAATAATACTATCTTATTCTGCAGTGTTTTACTTTAGCAATTATTAAATGCATTATTATTACTTAATATATTAAATAAATATATATTTAATACATTGACTTTTCTTTTTTGTGCAAATTTGAAATAATTTCGAAAGCGATTATGTACGCAAATATCTTTTTAGACACTATATAAATACACGTGTGTATATTTAATTGTTATGTTTGTCATATTTATATGATAATACAAAAGACTAATGTCAAAAATTATTTCTGAAATAAATGAAATAAGCCATTATAATCTTTGCTTACATCATCTAAGATGATTTTAACTGCTTCTTCCGTACGTCCAGACACAGCTACAAGTCTAGGTAAGTCATCATTCAAAGCTGCATTGTTGATTTTTTGTTTAGGATTTGACTTTAATAATATGTGGCTATTAGCCCCTCCAAACCCAAAAGAATTGATACCTACGTAACCACCCTCCCATTCTGTTGGTTCAGTGACGATCTTTATTCTTCCTTCGATAATAGCAGTTAACTCTTTTCGCGGACGCTTGAAGTGTATAGTAGGCGTAATTATACCAGTTTCCATCGCTAATAATACCTTTAAGAAATCACATTTTTTTATTAGCAGTAATTATAGTAATTATTTCACATAAATGTATTATATACATATGTATTATAATTGTAACAATATAAATAAAAAATATAAATTGCTATAATCACATTTTAAGCAAAGTCAGTGTTAAGGGGGTATTCTACTCTAAAACGCGCTTTTTTCGGGATTTTTTTACAAGAAACCAGTGAAAATTGTTAATATCAGCTTTTTATGTATATATTTTATTATCTTTAGAGAACATAAAAAATATTTTTTGAAGCTGAATTAATGAATATAAATATTAATTTAATATAAATATAAATTTAATAAACCCTATCAAATACATGGCAAAAAAAAACGGTGCCCATGGTTGCGCCCATTCTGGTTGTCTGAAACAAAAAATTCAAAAATATTCTTAATCAGTATGAGTTTGGCTATAGCAGGAACTAGAATGGAATTTTTAAATTGAAAATTTAAAAAATGGCGGCACTTTGAAAATTTAGTATGAATTTTCTTATGTTTCGAAGGTTGTCAAAATCGTAAAAAAATTTTTTTTTACTTCATTCTAGTTCCGGCTATAGCCAAACTCATACTAATTAAGAATCTTTTTGAATTTTTTGTTTCAGACAACCAGAATGGGCGCAATTATGGTCACCGTGCCATGTATTCGATAGGGTTTAATTAATATTTATATTCATTAATTCAGCTTCAAAAAATATTTTTTATGTTCTCTAAAGATAATAAAATATATACATAAAAAGCTAATATTAACAATTTTCACTGGTTTCTTGTAAAAAAATCCCTAAAAAAAGCGCGTTTTAGAGTAGAATACCCCCTTAAATCATTTTATTACAAATGTACCTTTGCGATTTGACAAAGGCCACTGGTGGGTTCGGAATGCCCAATATTCGATTTTACCGAGCCCATCAATAAAGGAGTGTTTCTTTTAGCGCATAAAGTCTGGTCAATAGACATAACTTCTATGGGATCACCGACAAGCGTACCAGTTGCATGAGCCTCTACGTAAGATAACTCATTGGGCGAGATTTCACATTCCTTATACAATTCACTCAACAATATTTTTTGCTTCTCATGCGATGGAAAGGTAATACCTTCTTCTTTAAAACCATCGCAATTTATTTTACCGTGTACGATGGTCGCATATATTCTTCTTGCATTTTTTGCTTTTTGCAGATATACTACCGCGATCGTCTCGCCACGCATATATCCGGCACCTTCCTCGTCAAAGGGTTTACAGTAACCATCAGAAGATAGAACCCCTAGAAGGAAATTAATTCATGTTATTAAATAAAGTTCTTCAAGCTTCGATTCAATCTCTAAATGTAAGGATAGAAAGGAAGCATGGGCTTATTGAACATTACAGACAAAGAGTGCAATTGTTTCACAGAGCACGTTATTGGATAAACAAAAACGTAAAATAATAACATAATCTTAATATAATTCACACACAACAAGAGTTTGTTGATTTCACAGGAGACAGTACAAAAAGAAATATTTGTGCTAATGCATCCGAACGAAATGTAATTGTTCTATACTGTTCGAGAATATTTAATAGAGTTACAAAATCACGCATATAGCTTGTCGCACAATTTGATTTAGTCTACCGGTTAAATATCTTTTTATTTTGATAATATTTTGTGTTTTGTTTCATTTTCTTTGTTTAAACTTCTTGCTTTATTGGTATATATCTAGTTGTTCACATCTTTAAAAATTTCTTATAGAAATGCTTTCAAGAATATTACATACTCTTCTTTATAAGGAACTTGTAGGAGTAGTAGTGAAGTGCTTTACGGTTATGTTGTTCAAAAATAGAGTGTTGTTGAAAAATATGTATGGTGCAGAACTTGAAATGTGCTCGATGAACAAAAATGTTGTAATTTTTGATCGCGATAAGAAATATATATCAAGGTCACACCTGAGTGGTCACCATCCCAATAATAATTTTCAAATGTTTGCCAAACATAACTGACATAGCTTAAAGCCTTTCTACTGCACGGATCTTCAAGAGAAGGACTCAAACGAGGGATCCTGGGTGGAGGAACACTGATTATAAAGCTTATCTTAAAAATATTGGGCCCTGAATTTTTGTGGGGTAGTCGCCACCCAGTGTGGTCTCAAAGGATTAACAGTTAAAGAACTGACATTACAACACAATACTAATATGGCATAAATAAAGGCATATAACAGAGTGATTGCGAGCAAATATCTTCATTCCAATAAAAAATAGAAAATCCATACGAATAAACCGGGCTAACTACGAACCAGCGCGGTAAATGATGCGCGAAAGTTTTATTTATATTTTTATTTTACATATTTTAGCCCGGTTTATTCGTATGGATTTTCCATTGGAACCTATACTTCGAAATTCAAAAATAGAAATTTTTTCTGACTTCTGCGGCGTAAATCCCCGCGCGGCGTAAATACCGGAGTTACCCTGATAAAGTTTCTTTTGTTGAAATCAAATCCACTCGGACTTTTCATTATCTTCAAACGGACAAATAAAACTTTAACAATATTAATAATTTTTATGACGTAACATACAATATAATAAGATATAATAAATACATACCTAGATTGCAAAATTGCATTTGGACATAAGGACTGAGACATAAACTGGCGGAAGCGATAATGGCAGCATCGCAATTTCCGGATCGAATCTGCTCGTAAGCTTTCACTATAGCAGAGATACTTGAACTACATGCAGTATCAATATTATGCGATTGTCCAGTAATGCCCAACCAGTAAGAAATTGTATTTGCCACGAAAGAAACGTTGCATCCAGTCATAGGTAATCTAGCTAACTAATCACAATACATATGTTTGTAAATATATTTGAAGTATTGCAATATATAAATAACAAGTCAAATTTATTTGTAAAATTATTAAAAACTGTTGTATAATTTTTCTAAACTTTACATACTAAGGAAACAGATTTCCATATTTGCGACAAAAATTTTACACATATAATTATCATTTCTTTAAATAAATTTCTATTAATTGTGTTTTATATAATAATTAAATATATCACACCTCAGAACTTTTAAAAGAAAAATATGCTCGAGTCTCTGACTGAGAAATTGCTGTAAGAACACTCGTTCTTGTTCCCCGTAATTCTTTTGGGTTTACACCCGCATCGATAATTGCTTCATAAGTATGCTCGAGTAACATTCTAGTCATAGGGTCCATTATATGAGCTTCTGTTGCGGGTATATTGAAAAATTCTGAATCGAATTTCTCGATATTGTTGACTTTACCAATTCGATGGGGTATATTATAAGCTATATAAGAAATAAATATATTAAAAAGTAACAAGTAAAAGGAGGCTTTGACAGTACAATGCGGTTGACAAAGCGTACGTTAGCGTAAGTTAACGTTATAATAACTAATATATAATTATACGTCGGAAATTTCGGCTTTGTTTTGAATAGTCAGATTTTTAACGGTGACAACTGAATCAAAATAATCTCTTTCTACGAAGGCTCTTAGCCTATCCCTATAATATCATAGTTTATAATATAATCGAAATAGAAATGACAGTCAGAACTTCAACGACAAGAGAAGTAAATTAAATCACCCATCTATATACTAATATATAAAATTCTTACGGGTGGTGTGTGTTTGAACGTTTTTAACTTAAAAACTATTGGACAGAATTTTTACCAAAAGTATATAAAATAGGGGTAGAATTTTCCGGGAAGTGCTATAGAGTGTATAGTTTTTCGTTACCGATCTTTTTGGGAACCGGTATCCGAAATTTTTCCAATTTTTCGGGAAATAATTGACCGAATCTTAAAGAATTGTATATAAAACAGGGGTAGAATTTTCCGGGGAGTGCCATAAAGTGTATAATTTTTCGTTACCGATCTTTTTGGAAACCGGTATCAGAAGTTTTTCGAATTTTTCGGGAAATAATTAATGAAACAGGGGTAGAATTTTGCGGGGAATGCTTTTACATTAATCTACCGATTTATCAATTTAGTTAAAACCGGTTCAAAAATTTTATTAATTTTTCGAGGATGGGTTTAATTGCCACAATGTGTATTATTTTTCGATAACAATTTATTTTTTTATGTAGGATAAGTTGCTGGTTTTACATATTATATGTCAACAGTCACTTCAATTCGTGGCTTTCGTGACTGCCGCGAGTGATAGAAAAGTTATTGCAGTTTTCTTGCAATCAATCAATCAATCAATCAATCAATCAATCAATCAATCAATCAATCAATCAATCAATCAATCAATCAATCAATCAATCAATCAATCAATCAATCAATCAATCAATCAATCAATCAATCAATCAATCAATCAATCAATCAATCAATCAATCAACCAATCGAGAGAGAGAGAGAGAGAGAGAGAGAGAGAGAGAGAGAGAGAGAGAGAGAGAGAGAGAGAGAGAGAGAGAGAGAGAGAGAGAGAGAGAGAGAGAGAGAGAGAGAGAAAGGAAAGAAAGCAGGAGTGTGATGAAGAAAAAAAGTAAGGATGTATTTTAACCCTCGGAGAACACACCTATTTTTTCATTCACGGAGAACACTCTGGGTCAATCTGAACCTACACACACTTCGATCGTCCACCATTTTAAATTGACGAGTGCGATCAGCTTGAAAAAATTTCCAGATGTACTTGGAACATTGTTAAATCAATTGATATAAATAAAAAGTGCCGTTGGAATTATTTACATATTTAAAAAAATTCAAAAAAAAATTATTTTTTTGAAAAAAATGTAATTTACGAAAAAAATTGTATTTTTTATTTTTTTTATTTTTAATATTTCTGGCTACAACTTTACGTGTATATTCTTAAAATGTAGTAAAAACTCGAGGTAAGGATTAAATTGACCCTGTGTGTTCTCCGAGGGTTAAATATCAGTCTCTGTTTACTTTTCTTTCTATCTCTCTTTAAGATTCGGTCAATTATTTCCCGAAAAATTAGAAAAATCGGTTTCCAGAAAATCGGTAACGAAAAACTATACACATGATGGCACTCCCCGAAAAATTCTACCCCTATTTCATATATACATTATATTTCACATAACCTCGATTTTTCACTTAAAAACCCAAGGGATAAAATCGGTAATCGGTAAGTGAAATATCGAGGCTCTGTGTACATCGCGAGCGAGCAATCTCAAAATTCCCGAAAAAACGCCCGGGTAAACCAAAGGATGATGTCGCTGATCGGTAAGTGAAATATCGGAAAAGCGGAAATGACTCAATAGTGTGAAACTCGAGTAGAGAAAGACCGGTTACGACATGTTTAATCCATGAAAACATTTATGCGGTCCGATTTGAAATTAGAGGCATTTAGTTATGATTCAAATTACGAATATCAATTTTATCCGAGAGTAATAATTGGGAAAATGGATGCAATATGTGATCATTGTCAAGCAAAAAAGTTTAAAACTTAAGCACCTAGAATGTGTTATTCATGCGGAAAAGTTAAACTACCGTCTTTAAATCAACCACCCGACACACTCCTTATGTTTGCCCACAATAAGGATATTGAAACACAAATGAAGTCGTTTTAAGAAAAACGACTCCCGGGCGAAGCCCGGGTAACCAGCTAGTCAGTTCATAAAATGCGAAAATGAGGTCATTTTATAAGAATATTTATATAACACTGGGGAACACGGATTTTTTGTCGGGCCAATGGTAACTGATTCTGATAGATTTTTTTCCGTAGAATTCAAATCTGAAAACGAAAATAATGAATTGACTCTATTTTTTAAGGAGGTTCCGTCGCTACAAAAAAATGGAGCCAGTTTCATAAAATTTTAATATGTTGTTCTGGAATGCAAAATAGAATTATGTGAATTTTTGTGGAATTTTTTACCGTCCCGTTATGAAAAAAATCTACTCCAAAAATTGTACTTTTTAGCATAGGTTCTTATGGGAAATGACATATTGCACACATTCAGAATGAAATAAGTGCAAGAAAAAATGCAAATGATAAGGAAAAAAAGAATATGCACATGAAACTTAATAATTTACAAATAAATGAGTGAAAGAAAAGGGAAGGTTACCTATCTACTACATTTCGTAGAAAAATTAATTATTAAAGCATAAATTGCTTGATTTTTCGTCTGCTAGACTGCCACGGTCGTGAGCAGCAGTACGCACTATACACGCGGCGACCAATCAGAGCAATCCCCTTCACTCCCACTACTTCAAACGCTAGTACGCTGTTGCCAGAACCCCCGCGTCCTACTACTCTTCCCGATGAAGCAACTGAACCTCCTTAAGAAATACGGTGCTTCCGTTGTTTTTCTACAGATGTTCAAAAATGACCAAAAACACGTTTTTTAGCACTTTTGACCCCGTTTATTTAAAAAACCAAAGCCAATTTAGTATTTTCAAGGCCAGATTCTTGTTCAGCGAAACCAAATTAGTAAAAAATACCTTAAAAACAATCTGAAAACGATAAGATTTTGTTGACCAGTGTAATATATATATTTATTTCTACATAAAAAATAATAATGCTTTTAAGGATTTATAATATGCATCTGGATCGTTGTCAATTATGATATTAGAAATAACGAAGCCATGAAAATGTTTGAATTAATAAAAGATAATTTTCGACATAAATTATAAGGATTGTTTTCGTTATATATGTATATATTGTGTACATATAATATGTAAGGTTACACAATTTTCTTAGATTCTGATATTGTTTTTTAAAAATTATTGGATTAGATATTGCAGATCTTTAATTACGATTAATATATACGATAATATAAAACGAATATTTTTCCTAATAAGTTTTGAAAATATATCTTAAGGAGGTTGGTTGCCGTTACATTGCAGGGCAGGCGGCGAGAGGGGACTATTGCCAACTCTAAATAATCAAATTTTTCGATGCGTGAAATAAACGAGTTTTAGCAAATAAATATGTGGAATGCATTTAATTAACTGTTTCTTAAGGTTTTAAATCGTTGTTTTTACAATTAAAATCAAAATACGTTTTGAAATGTGGTAATATTATACTGTTTTATTTTTACAATTTCTTGGTAACTATCAGTCTTCGTAATAGTCTTTCCTAAATATGTAAAGAATTATTTGCATCTATTCTCATTAAAGTCTTGTCATTTTTAATAGGCTTTCAAGAGTTACATCACAGGGGTCGTAACATTTTTGCTATGTCGCCCGTGTATAAGAGAGAGATAAGAGTTTATCTTCAATAATTAATTACTCGACAATCATGCGAACAATTGTCTTCAACTTTGGGATGGACGACAGATTCCCATATAGACGAATATCCTCCATAAATTTGAACTAGTTCTTATCATATTGATTTGAACAACCAACCTCCTTAATGTTAAAAAAGAAATTATTACAGTTATTCCACCGTCCATGATCGCTCGAACCAAGATCCGCCTTGTTAAAAAGATTTTCTTGAAATTCTTTTAAATTGTCGCTATTAGGAAATCGGCCAGCAATACCAGAGATTACGATTTCTTCTTCAGCATCGACGCTGATATATAAGTTCGGTCGATTCATAGTATCTTTATTTTTTCGAAACAGACAAATTCTACAACAAATGTCATTATTTATTTTTTGAGAAAACAGACATAAATGTAAAATAAAAAAAATAATCAAATACAATTTAATATTACATATACGTACCAATAGGAAGTGGAAGCACCGTGGCTAGTGAAGTCGACTCAAGAGTGAAGTCGAAACTAAATCTCCTCTATTTATAGTTTCTGTGTTATATGTGTATTCTGTTTCTACATACATGATAATGATAAAGCCGATTAAACTTGTAAATATTTGAATAGCTGACGCATCCGTTACGATATATTTCATAATCGTGGGAACTATTGAGGAGTTTGCCAATACGTAGTAACAAAATAAATTCAGAAAGAGAATATCAAAAAATTACTATGTGTCATTTTATGTTTGTGAGTATTATTATTGTGTGAGTTTTAAATATGTTGTGAAATAATTTAATTAAAAAAGTAAAACAATCGTTATTTTAATATCTAATATGTAAGATATAATTATTATTTATATTATTATACAATATATCTTCACGTAAGTGTATGAACTAATATAGTTAGAATTTATTATAACATTCTAAGTTTATTGAAAGAAAATGTTTTCTTTATTCTATATTTCACATCAATTATTTTCAATTTAAATAGAGATATACAAGCTAGAATATATGCTGGCAAGCGTAAATCTACTTATTGTACAAAACGCATATACGCATTGTATTTGCCCTAATTTTGATTTTATTCGGATTCTTTTCACTAATTAAATATTCAATATATTAACTCATAAGTTGTAGCCTAAATGGAATAAACTAAACTTTAAAACTAATTCGAAGGTACGAAATTACGAATATATGTTTTTTATTCTCGCGTTCTCTGAACTCTGGTAAGTGTGTGATTTTACTTCTTTTTGTCCTGTTATTTCTGTTTCGAGCATATCACAAACTATGATTATAATATTAATAAAGTTTTACTTAAATTTTTTCGTGGAAAGTTTCACTGCTGATTATCATTTGATTTTGACTGTTGTGCATCGCTGAAGACGACTCAAAACAGAACCGAAACATCCGAGGTATTATAATTATATATCTTATTAGTTATTAAAGGTTGATATAACGTTAACTTACGCACTGTTGACCGTGTCTCAAATCTTTTTCCGCTTCTTCTTTTTCTCCTTACAGACAGACGACGTAATGTACATTTTTTTAAAAATCACGTATATTTTTTTAAACAAAAATCGGAAACGTTTAAAAAAAATCAGTACATTAATGAAAAATTAAACTCGCGGTTTCAAAAAAATCAGCATATACAATTCTTTGAGATTCGGTCAATTATTTCCAGAAAAATTTGAAAAATTTCGGAACCGGTTTCCAAAAAGATCGGTAACGAAAAATTATACACTTTATGGCAATCCCCGGGAAATTCTACCCCTACTTCATATACAATTCTTTGCGATTCGGTCAATTAATTCCCGAAAAATTTGAAAAATTTCGTAACCGGTTTCCAAAAAGATCGGTAACGAAAAATTGTACACTTTATGGCACTTTCTGGGACATTCTACCCTTACTTCATATAGGGGAGACCGGGGCTAGACCGCTAACGGGGTAAATCCGCCAAATCAAATATCTCGGAACCTGTATATTGTGCGAACTCGCTATTAACATTGTAAACGCTGCTTATGGTACCCATGTGACCAACGGAGTTTCGGCAGGTTACCTGCCGTGTTATGATTTTTACGAGGGCAAACGTGTTTTCGGAAGGTGAAAGTTACATTTTCTGCGCGTGGAAATTTTGTAATATCTGCTATAATATTTGCTCTCCAAATCTCGAGGTACGTGATTATAAAGAGTAATGCATGCTGAACACGAATCCAGTGTAGTTTTTTCATTATCGTTGATGTCTAATATTTCGTGGGCGATCAAACCTGAAACTTGTGTTTGGGGTTAATCCGTTAGTAAGCAGTCCGGGTGCATTTCCAAAGCATTTCCGGGCATTTCCAGGCTCACTGCATATGGAATATGGATGAGACGGGAATTACAACCATTCAGACACCGAATAGAGTCATCGGACGTCGAGGAGTGAAACAAGTCGGGCGAGTGACTTCTGCGGAAAGAGGAACCCTCGTAACTATTTTTTAATAACGTTTCGCATAAAAATTTTAAATAAATTTTTATATTTTTCTCTTAAAGAACAATTATTAAGATGTATCCTATCATTTTTCAGGATTAGATGTACGTATATGTATTGAAAATGCAGTGTAACGGTTAAACCCCGACATTTTTGAGATTTCAATTTTTGCACCGTTGTCGTTTTTGCTCTATACCGGTTAAACAAAGCGACGTAGATAAAAATTTCCTGTATAAATTTTGTAGCTAAAGGTTCACTCTTTACAGTGGTATACCACATTTAACTACAATTATTTATTTTGTTGTTAAAAATCTAGCGTTTTAGCGTTACCCATCCTGACCACGTGGAGGTACCAGTCATCCCAGTACAAATTTTGAGAAAACACTAATTTTGAATGGATTACAAGGTCAGACTCATTAAGTTATGATTTTTATGGAGTTTTTGGATACTAACAACATGGTAATGCAGTTTTTGGAATGAGTCGTGACATTGTGCAGGTAAGACATGATGCGTATTCAAATTTGTAATTGGGCATATTCTAGAATGGGGTTATGGGGTTATGGGGTTTTGGTGTTTTAGGGTCAAGGGGTTATGGGATTACAGGATTACGGAGGTATAGAAAGATAATCAAAGTGCGATGGTTTCGATTATAGGGGTTTAGAAGCTTATGGGGCTATATATGGTTATGGGGTTATGGGGTTTTGAGGGTTATAAGATCAAGGGGTCATGGGGTTAATAGTTTATGGGGGTTTTAGGGCCAAACAGCTTAATTAAAGCGATTATTGAGATGAGACAAGTCGTATAAATCATATTGTAAGATCACTTCATCAGGTTTTTGGGTTATTTTGCTTATGGGGTCATGGGGTTATGGAGTTTGTCAAAAAGGCCACTCAAATTTCGAAAGCCCTCGCTTATACAAACATTTTAAGCCCAAACTCAATATTTAAAGTCGCTTCAATTTTTGGACAGAGGGAGGGGCCACTTGACGTGGAATGTCACATATATATATATAATAAAATTATATAATACATATTACATAATATTAAATATTATTTCTTTTACATAGCTGTAACTGATATAATGCTTTGCTATTAAAAAAAAGAGGTTAAAAATTATTAACTTTTTGTTATTCCTGCATGTCAAACAAAGAGGGACCAGCAATATCATCATCTGCAGCATATAGCCGAAGACTACTTTTTTGTCTTTTAGAAATAGTAGGATATAATTTGTCTGTCTTCATGAAAGATAAATGCTCTACATCAATCTTCATGTTCAGAGCAGTTTCCCCTCTTGTTTTTAATGTTGATTTTAATACACAAATAGCATTTACAGTGGCCGAGGATAATGTGTTTCGTTTTTTTGTTTTGATATCTGTTAGAAAAGAAAATATTCTCTCCGCGTCGGCGTTTGAGTTTGGCAGTGATCTAATAGAATTCACAACAGATTTTAAATGTGGGTATCTTTCGTTACCTTCTGAATCATTCTTTTGTAAAATTTGTGCCCACATGTCATCAAAATTTAATTTTGACAAATCATCTTTCTCTGTATCTGTGAAATCTAAATTCAATGTAAACCGTCTTTAGACCACTTTCGTCAAAACCGCCGATTGTTTTAACAATGAAAGAAAGATCTTCAAACAATTTTTCTCTGTTGTCATTTGATAAAGCTATCTGTGGAAGAAATATTTTTAACTTTGTTAAAAATGTATCATTTATCGGCAATCTTTTACAAATTTCCTTGGCCGCGGTAATATAAAATTGTAGACAGTTCTGTCGAACAATTGCAACCTCCTTTGCATTTCCATCCTTCATTAATTGACGGAGGTATTCTTCGCAGTCGAGTCCTAAATTTATATCAGTTACAGATCTATGATTTTCAATTTTGCCAAATGTAATATTTGGCAAATCTTTTAAAACTTCTTGTTTTAAAAAGTTTGTACAAATTTCAGTTAGAAAGTTAATTTTGACAACTTTTTTCCCGAGAAGTATTCTGAAAAAGAGAAGACAAGTATTTTTTTTTTGTTTGGACCTACGATCAATATTTGATCGCACCAACGTGTAATTTTTGTAAAAATTGAATTTTTCGATAGCTCTACTTTTTAAAACGTTAATATCTTGGGATGAAATTTGTTCAGTTTAAAATGAATTACATGATGTATATATTTGATGTATATATTAGTTTTTCGATAAGATTAAACATTTCCAAGATATTAACATTTTAAAAAGTAGTTACCGAAAAATTTAATTTTTAAAATTACACTATCGAAAATATTAATCGTAGATCCAAACAAAAAAATACGTGTCTTGTCTTTTTTAGAATACTTATTGGAAAAAATTGTCAAAATTATTGCAATAGGTCAGAGTAAAAATGTAAAAATTCATTTATTATATATTATATTTATTTATATTTATTATTTATTTTATTTTTATACATATAGCTTATTTACCATATTTATTAAATTAGTAATTTTATTTATCTTTTTGACGAACAATAAGTGCAATTTTTTATATAAATTACATAATTTTATTTGTCCCCCTGACAAGCTACGATCATTTCATAGTGTCATTTTTTAGTGGAATAGGCCTATAATAGTACCTCTTAGGTGACGTGGAAAACTATTATACAATTATATTAATTATAATTTTATATGGAGGGGTTAAAGCCATAGTGGTGTAAGTCACTTTTTTTTACCTATCGAGTTAAGTTCATAGATGCAGTCTACACATGCAGATATGTTGAAAAAAGAAGAAAAAAAAGTGGTCAAAAAAATTGACTTACACCACTATGGCTTTAACCCCTCCATATGTACATAGCCTCGCGGATAGTAGACGAGAGCATTTTGTCGCGTCGCGTCGTACCGCCGAAAAAATCCTTCCCTCGCGTTCACGAAAGACTTCTCGCTGTTGTACGGAAGAATTCAGCGCGCGAGAAGGAGACAAAACATAAGTGTGACTGTCCTCGTCTAATATTCCGAAGCTAGCCGAAGCTCGAAGACGGACCGCCGAGCGCGCGTAGTATCCCCACCACTTGATTTACGAGTCAGGCTGGGGTCTAGAATTGACAGCTCTGGCTGCAGCTAGAGCCGGGGAGGCCGGAAGGGAGAATTGGAAGGCGTTCGTCACCTTTTGTGAAAAGGTGATGTCGCAAAAGGAGGCGGACGAACGGGTGAGTATTGGCGCGCTTTACAAGCTTGTTTAAGTAGAGGTGGTATTAAACAAGATAAGTTAATTGATCATTTGTGTGAATATTTGTGGCGATATACAATAAACGAGCTTGTAAAGCACGCCACGAACCCATGTGGCACCTCGTTTCGCGTGGAAAGTGTATGCGTGAACTATTTCGACATATATATTATTACTAGCGTTTCGGCCCGCGCTTCGTGCGGGCCTCAAAGCTAGCGCGTGGACCTCAAAGCTAGGAAACTATAGATCTATATGAGGAAGCAATGTGCAAGTTTCTACTTGCACACTTAAAAGCTATAAGGAAGCAATGTGCAATTTTCTACCTGCACACTTTTTTATTATCCTAAAACATCATTTTTTGAAGTCTCAATTATTGATTCAAGTCTTTCAGTCCTTTCCTCCCAACTCTCATTTTTTCGCCTGTGTCTTGAACGGCTGCTTTCACGACTCATTTTACTCAAATTTTCGCCTTTTCTTTTTCGAGGCATTTTTTATAATTAAAATTTACTTGTTCTCTAAATATTGAACGCCGAAATTTGTTTGCTTGTATGTACAATCGCGAAAAATTTACTGTATAATTAAAACTTACTTATTCTTTTCTTTTCAGTTTACGTTATTTTTCTTACTATTATTCTTACTATTATATTTTCGTATTATCACATTTGCTTGATCCTTTATTTCTTTTTCCCGTTATGATCTTTCTGTTGCCATTCTATCTCTCTCGTACTTATTCTGTTTTATATATTAATAAATATGGTCATATAAGAAATTGAAATATAATCTTGAATAATATTATATGGCCATATATGACTACGTTTACATGACACCGTTAATCGGGTTTTATAACATCGGTAGTTGTCAGGAAGACCAATCGTAATCATTCTTCAGAAGAATGGAATAGCTGTGATTGACCGGCCTAAGAACTACCGATGTTATAAAACCCGATTAACGGTGCCGTGTAAACGTAGTCTATGAGTATCTGATTATATACATATAAAAAAATATCTCTTATTTATTTATATTAGTAGATATATAATAATTAATTATATATGATCATATAATAAATGGAAATATAATCTTGAACAACATTATATGGTTATATATGAAAATATATGATTATATGATTATATTCTTATTAAACCTCTGCCCTATTTAAAAATTCTAAGTTATGTTTAGCAGAGAAAGCAGTACGACTATAAAAAGACCTCTTTTTGTCATCTTTTAGTTTTATATGCTATCTTCGCAATAATTAATGAGGAATTAATTACCCACATAGTCAAATCTGTCAAAAATAGATTTTGAAAATGTCTCTTTTACCCACTCGGCATGTTATGTTGCTGAAATATTTTTGAAATGGTGCAGAAATATTTCGTTAACATTTCATTTGTAACTATGCATCTGAAATATTTCAGAAATGTACCTGCATCATGTTTTTTATAATATTGCATTAACAATATTTCTGAAATCTTTCAGAAAGTTGTTTACAATATTTGTAAGTTTCTGTAATATTGCAAAAAAATGTAGCAAATGCAATATTTCAGAAATATTTCTGAAACATTATAAAAGTAATATTACGTTTGCATTGCACGAATAATATTTCTGTAACATATCAAATGCAACATTGCATTTAAAATATTTCTGAAAAATTTCTGAAAGATTGTGTAGGTAATGAAAAATTGAATTGCAGGCAGTGAAGTTCTACAATATCGCGTTATATTTTTTTAATGTTTCCCATACAACATTGCATTTGTAATATTTCCGAAAAGTTGCTGACAGACTTTAGAACTTATAAAAAATTAAATTTATTATTATATAATTATTGCCTTTTATTGCAATTTTTCTCTTTTATTAAGAATTTTCTGATATTCCAAATTTTGTCATATGGGATTTTTAATATAAAATATAAAATATTTAATAATATATTTAATATAAAATAAATCTTTCAGCAAAGTTGCATTTGAAATAATTGCGGACATTGCCGAAATGATGTAGAAACGATCATGAAATATTTCTGAAATATTGATGAAATGTGTAATATTTCAAATGGAATTTTGCAGAAATGTTTATAAAATATTACATGCTGAGTGGGTATAGTACATCTTTACAGCAGGCAATTCATAAATATGAAATATCTGCTGTTAAAGAAAGTCTACTGTAAATGTCTTGATGGAAATATAATCTTAAATATCTATATATAATATTATATGGCCATATATAAGCATCTGATTATATATATGTGAAAAAAATATCTCTTATTTATTTATATTAGTTTATATATAATTATATAAAAAATGGAAATATAATCTTGAACAACATTATATGATTATATATGAAAATATATATGATTATATTCTTCTAAAACCTCTGCTCCATTTAAAAATTCTAATTTATGTTTAACAGAGAAAGCAGTACGACTATAAAAAGACGTCTTTTCGTCATCTTTTAGTTTTATGTGCTGTCTTTGCATTAATTAAATTATATGATTATATATGAAAATATATATGATTATATTCTTCTAAAACCTCTGCTCCATTTAAAAATTCTAATTTATGTTTAACAGAGAAAGCAGTACGACTATAAAAAGACGTCTTTTCGTCATCTTTTAGTTTTATGTGCTGTCTTTGCATTAATTAAATTATATGATTATATATGAAAATATATATGATTATATTCTTCTAAAACCTCTGCTCCATTTAAAAATTCTAATTTATGTTTAACAGAGAAAGCAGTACGACTATAAAAAGACGTCTTTTCGTCATCTTTTAGTTTTATGTGCTGTTTTTGC
>NW_027250199.1:0-2500 GCF_030848795.1 Temnothorax nylanderi | reverse complement strand
GGTAATATTAGTCGTTTATGCCTTCCAATACTGAAAATAGCTGCTATATTTTCCAAACTTTTTTTGTTAATAACTTTTTAACGAATAACGACCGCCGGCTAAAAACTTCTGAAGGTCACTCAGGAGGGTGACCTTGACAACATATGTCAAGGTCAAGGTCATTGGCGGGTGGGGTCTTTTTATGCCTAATTACCATGTAGGGGAGACCGGAGCCTAACCGTCAGTTTTTTTTCGGTGCCGATTTTTAACAAAAAAATAAATAATTTTAGTTAAATATGGTATACCACTGTAAAGAGTGAACATTTAGCTACAAAATTTATATAGGAAATTTTTATCTACGTCGCTTTGTTTAACCGGTATAGAGCAAAAACGACAACGGTGGAAAAATTGAAATCTCAAAAATGCCGGGGTTTAACCGTCACACTGCATTTTCAATACATATACGTACATCTAATCCTGAAAAATGATAGGATACATCTTAATAATTGTTTTTTAAGAGAAAAATATAAAAATTTATTTAAAATTTTTATGCAAAACGTTATTAAAAAATAGTTACGAGGGTTCCTTTTTCCGCAGAAGTTACTCGCCCGACTTGTTTCACTCCTCGACGTCCGATGACTCTATTCGGTGTCTGAACGGTTGTAATTCCCGTCTCATCCATATTCCATATGCAGTGAGCCTGGAAATGCCCGGAAATGCCTTGGAAATGCACCCGGACTGCTTACTGACGCATTAACCCCAAATACAAGTTTCAGGTTTGATCGCCCACGAAATATTAGACATCAACGATAATGAAAAAACTACACTGGATTCGTGTTCAGCATGCATTACTCTTTATAATCACGTACCTCGAGATTTGGAGAGCAAATATTATTGCAGATATTACAAAATTTCCACGCGCAGAAAATGTAACTTTCACCTTCCGAAAACACGTTTGCCCTCGTAAAAATCATAACACGGCAGGTAACCTGCCGAAACTCCGTTGGTCACATGGGTACCATAAGCAGCGTTTACAATGTTAAGGGGATGCTAAAGCCGTTCAAATTACCGACAAAAACAGTCAAAGCTCCTATTTTGAAACGGCTTTACAGATCGCAAAATCCTTTTACAGGAGTAAAGTAGAGGTACTAATGAAGGGTGGGATTGTCAAATAATTAGTAATAATTGAAACAAATGTAAAAATGCTGTCACCTCATAACCTTATTTTCTAATATAAACAGTTGTATAAGTAATATGTACGAAATGAAATGATCCCACCCTTCAGAAGACGTGCACAAACAATAACGTACCTTTGAAATTGAGATTGAAAGCCTGGAATAAAAATGAGAGCTTGGAAGAAATCGTGTATATTTTTCACAAAAATATTCACGCAGAGCAGCAATCATGTCACAGCAGTAGTTCACGGATCTTGCGAGAGATGGCGCGATGGCGCACGCAGCTGTGGGCAGTTTCGGGGTTGGCTACATTGTCTGGTTCCTACACAGCAATCGAACCAGGACAGATATATGATACAGATATCTCGTTAGGCATTTTTACATTTGTTTCAATTATTACTAATTATTTTACAATCCCACCCTTCATTAGTACCTAAACTTTACTCCTGTAAAAGGATTTTGCGATCTATGAAGCCGTTTCAAAGAACGAGCTTTGACAGATATGTCGTACAGATGCCTCGTTAGGCATTTTTACATTTTTTTCAATTATTACTAATTATTTTACAATCCCACCCTTCATTAGTACCTACACTTTACTCCTGTAAAAGGATTTTGCGATCTATGAAGCCGTTTCAAAGAACGAGCTTTGACAGATATGTCGTATGTACAGATGCCTCGTTAGGCATTGGGCGCGTTCAGCAGACCAAGCCGCTGAGTAGCAGTCGAACGTGATTGGCTCTTACTTTTAGAACCAACCAATCAACGCAGAGTGTTGATAAGATGAACTCAACGACATATCTGTCTAAACTCGTTCTTTGAAACGGCTTCATAGATCGCAAAATCCTTTTACAGGAGTAAAGTATAGGTACTAATGAAGAGTGGAAATATAAAAAAATTAGTAATAATTGAAAAAAATGTAAAAATGCCTAACGAGGCATCTGTACGACATATCTGTCAAAGCTCGTTCTTTGAAACGGCTTCATAGATCGCAAAATCCTTTTACAGGAGTAAAGTATATATACTAATGAAGAGTGGGAATATAAAGAAAGTAGTGATAATTGGAAAAAATGTAAAAATGCCTAACGAGGCATCTGTACATCATGTCAACAGGTGTGTCTGCTGAACGCGGCCATTTTTACATTTTTTTCAATTATCACTACTTTTTTTATATTCCCACTCTTTATTAGTACCTATACTTTACTCCTGTAAAAGGATTTTGCGATTTATAAAGCCGTTTCAAAGAACGAGCTTTGACAGATATGTCGTACAGATGCCTCGTTAGGCATTTTTACATTTTTTCCAATTATCACTACTTTCTTTATATTCCCACTCTTCATTAGTAATCT
>NW_027250198.1:0-36309 GCF_030848795.1 Temnothorax nylanderi | reverse complement strand
TAGCCCGAAAATTTTTCTCGAATTGGTCCATAGTTTCCGATATCACTGGCGTTGATGGAGAGCTGATCAGGAGACTGGGAATTATAATGATCGCCTTATCGAGTGCACATGCAATTAATGTGACAAAATTTGATGAGTACTGTTGGGACACTGTTGTTCGTATGATGGACTTATACCCCTGGTTCCAGATGTTCCCTAGTGTACATAAATTGCTCGTACATGAGGAGCATAAATGAGTTCCGTTACCCGGTGAGCTACGGTGCAGAGCGGTGCAGATGAGCGCGCTACCTCTAGGTCGGTTACCGACCTACTTACAGCCACGGTCGATAAAAGGTTCAAATACAGAACCGCGAACGCGTAAAAATAGTCAGTCACGCTGTATTGCTCGCGCGTGCATTTGATTAAAAGAACATTTTTAATACAATTTGATACACACAATTAATATTTATTACAATATAACAATCATAGGTGATTATGTAATTATAATTGTATTATGCATCTGCAACTATTATTCCACCGACTAAGTATGTGTTTACTGGAATAATATAATTATAGATAATATGATAAATATAATTACAACATAATTACCTATAATTATTATATTGTATATGAAAAATTGTTTCGCGATATTTTATAATTTTTACGATGTCGTATTATTTTTAGTATCTTATTTATAAGTAAATAAAATATTAAAACTAAAAGCCAAGTAATGTTACGGCCGATATTCCGAGCAATATTAGGGTATTAATAAAAAGCTATATATACATTTTGAATTATAATTATCGAGTCAACGTTTCGACCTACTTGGTCTTTCTCAGGGCATTACACTCAAACTTACAAGTAATATAAATAAAAATAATTATAACTGTTAGAGTTCACATTATCAACACTGAAAATTATAGTCATCGCCGATGGAACGATTACGACACGCAAAAGAAATAAAGTCAAAACCAACTTCGAATTAAACGCCGTCACAGGCCACATAATTACAATAATTGTTACCGATTACAATAAATTCTGATCTGAGTTGCAGCTGACGGAGATGCTAATTTCGTGCATTTTCTGTATATTTTAAAAGGGGCAGTCCTCTGTATGATCCTGGTATCAGCCATGCTCAACGTCGGAAATTGTCATGTCCAATATTAAATGGAAGTAGAGATCGGTTTTGCGTCAAGAACCTTTTAAAATATACAGAAAATGCACGAAATTAGCATCTCCGTCAACTGCAACTCAGATCAGGATTTATTGCAATAGGTAACAATTATTGTAATTATGTGGCCTGTGACGGCGTTTAATTCGAAGTTGGCTTTGACCTTATTTCTTTTGCGTGTCGTAATCGTTCATCGGCGATGACTATAATTTTCAGTGTTGATAATGTGAACTCTAACAGTTATTATTATTTTTATTTATATTACTTGTAAGTTTGAATGTAATGCCCTGAGGAAGACCAAGTAGGTCGAAACGTTGGCTCGATAATTGCAATTCAAAATGTATATATAGCTTTTTATTAATACCCTAATTAATTAATATTGCTCGGAATATCGGCCGTAACATTACTTAGCTTTTGCTTTCGACGAGCGATAACACGTCCTATTTTTTTATATTAAAATTAAAGTAGGTAAATTAAGGATTAATCGGATACGAAATCTATTTTGTAATATTTTATGAATTCCTAGATTCTTCTAATTTGAACATTAAGTTTATAATGCGATTTTTATCCATTTTTGCTTTTTACAAAATGTCTTTCCTAACATTGAAATACCTTCTTATATAAGAAGAAAATATTTTTATATGTAAGTGATGGTATCTCGTGTTTATGGTAATTGGAATTATTTTCTGCGAAAGAGAAGCCATTTTTTATGTGCTATAAATTGTGAAGAAATATATAAAGTCTGCGATATTATCACGTAGCTGTTAACCATTATTTTCACAAATATTATATTATTTTTATTATCTTTTTTATACAAAAAATTAAGGATTAAACGGATAGAAAGATATTCGTAACATGATATATATGTTGTCGAGATGTTTCGAGTTTCGAGATGTTCCTTGTCTTAATATTTGGTGGTTCTGAAAAGAACCGATTGTTTTGCTTGGCCCTGGAGCGAATTTTAATAATCCGTCTTCATTATCATTTCTCGATCTTTTAATCTGACCCGAGTCGGGTCGAGTCAACAAATCGAAAATCGAAAACGCTATATGTTAGTGCACGATATATCATATTATCGAAAGAAATGATTATTAAAATTCGCTCCAGGGCCAAGCAAAACAATCGGTTCTTTTCAGAACCACTAATATTAAGACAAGGAACATCTCGAAACTCGAAACATCTCGACAACATATATATCATGTTACGAATATTTTTCTATCCGTTAATCCTTAATTTTTTGTATAAAAAGATAATAAAAATAATATAATATTTGTGAAAATAATGGTTAACAGCTACGTGATAATATCGCAAACTTTATATATTTCTTCACAATTTATAGCACATAAAAAATGGCTTCTCTTTCGCAGAAAATAATTCCAATTACCATAAACACGAGATACCATCACTTACATATAAAAATATTTTCTTCTTATATAAGAAGATATTTCAATGTTAGGAAAGACATTTTGTAAAAAGCAAAAATGGATAAAAATCGCATTATAAACTTAATGTTCAAATTAGAAGAATCTAGGAATTCATAAAATATTACAAAATAGATTTCGTATCCGATTAATCCTTAATTTACCTACTTTAATTTTAATATAAAAAAATAGGACGTGTTATCGCTCGTCGAAAGCAAAAGCTAAGTAATGTTACGGCCGATATTCCGAGCAATATTAATTAATTAGGGTATTAATAAAAAGCTATATATACATTTTGAATTGCAATTATCGAGCCAACGTTTCGACCTACTTGGTCTTCCTCAGGGCATTACATTCAAACTTACAAGTAATATAAATAAAAATAATAATAACTGTTAGAGTTCACATTATCAACACTGAAAATTATAGTCATCGCCGATGAACGATTACGACACGCAAAAGAAATAAGGTCAAAGCCAACTTCGAATTAAACGCCGTCACAGGCCACATAATTACAATAATTGTTACCTATTGCAATAAATCCTGATCTGAGTTGCAGTTGATGGAGATGCTAATTTCGTGCATTTTCTGTATATTTTAAAGGTTCTTGACGCAAAACCGATCTCTACTTCCATTTAATATTGGACATGACAATTTCCGACGTTGAGCATGGCTGATACCAGGATCATACAGAGGACTGCCCCTTTTAAAATATACAGAAAATGCACGAAATTAGCATCTCCGTCAGCTGCAACTCAGATCAGAATTTATTGTAATCGGTAACAATTATTGTAATTATGTGGCCTGTGACGGCGTTTAATTCGAAGTTGGCTTTGACTTTATTTCTTTTGCGTGTCGTAATCGTTCCATCGGCGATGACTATAATTTTCAGTGTTGATAATGTGAACTCTAACAGTTATAATTATTTTTATTTATATTACTTATAAGTTTGAGTGTAATGCCCTGAGAAAGACCAAGTAGGTCGAAACGTTGACTCGATAATTATAATTCAAAATGTATATATAGCTTTTTATTAATACCCTAATATTGCTCGGAATATCGGCCGTAACATTACTTGGCTTTTAGTTTTAATATTTTATTTACTTATAAATAAGATACTGAAAATAATACGACATCGTAAAAATTATAAAATATCGCGAAACAATATTTTTCATATACAATAGAATAATTTAGGTAATTATGTTGTATTATATTTATTATATTATCTATAATTATATTATTCCAGTAAACACATACTTAGTCGGTGGAATAATAGTTGCAGATGCATAATACAATATAATTACATCAATCACCTATGATGGTTATATTGTATGTAATAAATATTAATTGTGTGTATCAAATTGTATTAAAAATGTTCTTTTAATCAAATGCACGCGCGAGCAATACAGCGTGACTGACTATTTTTACGCGTTCGCGGTTCTGTATTTGAACCTTTTATCGACCGTGGCTGTAAGTAGGTCGGTAACCGACCTAGAGGTAGCGCGCTCATCTGCACCGCTCTGCACCGTAGCTCACCGGGTAACGGAACTCATTTATGCTCCTCACTGTACATGGCGCACAAGTAATCCAGGCGATACTGGTTCCTATTGGAACACTCAGTGAGGAAGCACAAGAAGCAGTGAACAAATTGTATCGTGCCTATCGAAGTTCTCATACTCGGAAGTCGTCACTGATCAATACTACTACCGATTTGATGAACATAATGCTTGTCAATTCTGACCCACTCATCACATCTTTACGCGTACTGCCACAAGAAAAGAAGAAAGAAATACCGATAGAAGCACAACAGCTTTTAACTTTTGAAGAAAGTTCATGTAGATATAAGAGCCCTACTAAAAATTATCGCGGGAGAATACGTATGACAACATATATGTGATCCTGCATGTAATCTCATATGAATGCTCTGATGAATTCG
Source organism: Temnothorax nylanderi (assembly GCF_030848795.1). NCBI lineage: Eukaryota > Metazoa > Arthropoda > Insecta > Hymenoptera > Formicidae > Temnothorax > Temnothorax nylanderi. Next base: position 31,802 of record NW_027250198.1, on the reverse strand, counting down.
CGCACAGTTTCATGTATGCGATCTCACATGACATTTCGTACCAAAATCTCATTTCAACTTCACATGATATCTTTTATGAGACCTCATATATATATGACCCTCATATGAGATCTCTTATGTGATCTCATTAATCATTTTATATAAAAAAAATTTTATTTTATTCAATTAATGAAAACATTGCCAAGTGTAATTATATTAAATTAGAGAATACTTAAATTTGTTTAAAAAGTTAATTTTTTATTAAAGGAAAAACATAAAAATTACAATTTATATTTAAATCATAATATATAATACAATTCTTATAATATAATACAATATAATACCTAATGGGAAACAAAACCATTTTTAAAGTAGAAACTAGCCAGTGTAGTATAAATAGGTAGATAATTGCTAGTTTCCAGCGATAAAATGGCTATATTTGACCTCAAACTATTAAAATGGTTTAATTTTTACAGAAAAAGAAAATATAAAAAGAACTTAATAATGATAAATATTAGGCAGCGTTGCTATATAACATTCTTCAAGTATTTCAATAAAAACACAAACTTGTACAATTTGTTTAGTTGTATAGCTATGGTTTCATTTCCAATATTACGTACCATACTTAGAAAGTTACAGATTCTATTTGAAGTATTAACAATATTACAGAGTGTGATTTCTTTATTATTTTCATTGTCAACTAAAAAATCAAGTATGCGAATAAAGGTATTATCAGTTAATATTGCAAAGCTGTTGTCAGAGCGCTTATTGTTTGTTTCGATGACACAAGACAACCATCTATAATAGCTCTCTGATAAGCTAATGTACATTTTGCAGACATTCCAAAATTTTGTGCAATATTTTCATCTATAAATTTTCCACCTCCCAGGTAAGTTATGGATGATACTTTACAACTTTTCTTAATTCTTTTCACTGTTAGCTGTTCACAATAATTTAATCACTAACGGAGATGCATGTGGATATATGCGATGACGCAAAGTGTGTAAAGTTTGTTGCATATGGACATAGCGAACAATCTGTAGATTTACACCTTTTGCACAATGGATAGCTTGTAGTATATCCTTATTCGCGGATTCGAATGGAAAAGTTGAATGAGACCAAAGTGGCCCCCAATTTAATACGCTTTCAGAAATGTGAATAAGCTGATGTATATTGAACGTCATAGCTTTCTTTGAAAATAATTCTTGTGTTAAAAATACGAACTTGTGTAAGTCTTCATCTGCTTTATTAAGTTCATCAAGACTTATGTCACATTTCAAAAGCGTGTACAAGCTTTCAACAAATAAACTCCAGTACTTCACAAAGCGTTGCGGTAAAGCGTATCGGAATAAAGGCAAACTGTAATATAAAATAAGTTCTCCCACTCTTTAGCTTTCCAGTCACTGATATCGGCAAAGGATCTACTTAATCGGCCTAGTTGGTGAGGAACCTTTACATTTAGTAAAATTTTATTTAGTTCTTCTATTTTTGATGTTGGCAACAATTCTAAAAATTTATTTGTTATCTGCTTTCCAACACCAGCAAGACAGCAGTGCATATAATCTGGCACGAATCCTTTACAAACATCAAAATAAGGTAAGTTTATGAGAGGAGAAATAGACTTTAATCCATATACATCGGCACATTCTTTATCAGCAATTTCCATCATAAATTTTATCATATTCTTCATATTTCTCTCTTCTACAGTATGTTCAAGAATAGGATACCTATTACTTCCTTCGTACCACTCGCCTGGGTGTAAGCACCAGTTGCAACCGTACTTCCCATTGAATAATGTAACTCCTTGCATGGGAGCCCTTGCAACTGAATCCACACAACAAATTAGAGAGTATACTTTAATCAAACGTTCTTCATTGTTTATTCTACATGTTATGCCTTGATTTGCTAATTTAGTCATCATTTCTGTAAATGGATGTAAAAAAGCGGTCATTTCGGGTTTATTTCGTCCGAACCATATACCACAGGTGATTATCCTATTCAATTTTGTTTGAATAGGTATTTCATTTAGCTGTAAATATATGGGCCAAATCGAGTAATTCGAACTCTCAAATCTCGGTGCCCCGTCGGTATTAAATATGGTTGTGACGTAATTATGTTTATCACTTTCAGGTAATTTTTTATAAATGACTTGTACATATTTCCATCAAAAATGTTTCTTATTTTTCATTGAATGTCCTTAATTTAATAACGTTGTCATAATATTCAGCGTTTCTTCCAATAGAATTTTAATATTTTCCGTAGGATCAATCATTACAAAAATATTTGATGACGATGGATTTTCTAAATTAATGGTTTCGGAACATACATCACAAATTACGCAAGAATCTACATCATTTATTTTGCCAATATATTTACAGCAGTTGGGACAAATTCCATGAAATTCTATTTTATCTTTCGGATTTAAAATATTATCGACTATCCATCGTGCATCGGGTAATATTAATCTTGAAAAGATAAGATTGATCTGTTGCAGCATACTTATAATTTCATTTAATGATAATTTATATTTTAAACTGTATTCGATAATCATTAAAAATATTTCACCTCGTGATTTGTTTACAGGTATTTCAATATCACTCAGAAATTCTTCATGTGACATAAACTCTTGTAAAGTGCGTGTTCGACATATATCATGTTGATGGTCATTTTTGTCGTCTGTTAAATCATTAAATATAACCAATAAATCCGAATCCCATTCTGAAACTTGATCTCCTGTATAAATCATCTGCAATATTTAATGGAAAAGTTAATAAATTATTTCACAAATTATAATGTAAAATAACATGCACAAATGAATGTAATATATATTAAATTAAGTACCATCGGTACTTAATCCTTATATAAATATTTTAAAACATTATTATCTTGGTAAATAAATTGTTATGTATCAATTAAAAGTCTTTATTGTAAGCTTATTACACGAGGCGTCTTTACATGTCGACCATCTTGGCTACTCTCCCTCTCCTACCTCACGCATCTCTACGCGCCCCCTATTCCCTAGCTCGCACGACAGTACACCTGGAAATCCCCAACTAAACTATTATTACTATTATTACACAACATCCCCCTTTCTTTAAATAGAATAGTTTATTTAGTCGTGCTTCTCTCTTTATGACTACTAAATCTGGGGTCAGAGTGGAAGAATTCGGGAGGCTTCCGGTTACGAGTTCCGCGACGCGGTGTTGCTTCCTGGTGAAGGTCGGCATCTGATGTTGTCTTCGTTGACTCTGGAATTGCTTCCGCTGCTTCCTCTGGATCTTCCTTGTTGACTAGAGGCCTTTCCTCTTTATCTCTTTCAACCTCGCTGTCGTCGTTTTGTTCCTTACTCTCGCAGGGTGACAGTTTAATCAAATGCGAGCGAGTACGACGGAAATCACCCTTGGCACAGTTCACTATAAACGAACGCGGCTCGGGGCATACTTCTTTTATGACTCCCCACATTCTAATGTCTTTAATCCACACTTCATCCCCCACTCTGAGATGAACTGACTCTGTTGCGTAGTGTTTTCCATCATGGTTGACTTTCTGCCGCTTGATTCGGGCACCTTCCCGTTGTAGCAGCAACTCGCGGTCGATCAAAGTAGGTTTTAAGTTGTCCGGATGAATTGGCAATAGTGAACGAATCTTCCGTCCCATCAACAGTTCACTAGGGGTAAATCCGCATTCCAAAGGTGTCGACCGATACTCCATCAAAAATAACCACATGTCTCCTGTTTTTGCAAGACCAAGTTTTACTGTCTTTACCATAATCTCTATAAAGCCGTTGCTTTTTGGATAATGAGGAGACGAGGTGACATGATTGAAACCAAATTTGTTTTTGAATTCAATAAATTCTCGAGTCTTCAAAGGGTCAAACTGCGGTCCATTATCGCTGCGAAGCACCGATGGAATTCCATGCCTGGCAAAACAATCAGTCAAACATTGCACCACAGTTCTGGCAGTCATCGTTCGCACCTTATAAAGTTCCGGGTACCGAGAATAATAATCAGCTATTAAGAGGTACCAACAATCTTTAAACTTAAAAAAATCCATGGCTACAACTTCCCACGGTCGGTCAGGAAACTTTGAAGACAACAACGGTTCAGGACGATTCTGTCTATGCTCGGCGCAAATACGGCACTGTTCGATTTTTTGCTTAATGTCACTTGAAATGCCTGGCCACCACAAGCTAGATTTCGCACGTTCGCGGCACTTGACAATACCTTGGTGGCCCAAATGAAGCGCTTCCAAAGCCTCCTTTCTTAGATTAACCGGCACTAGCACTCGAGGTCCGAACATAATTAATCCTTCATTCATGGATAGATTATCTTGATACTGGAAATACGGTTTGAGATTCGTCTCCAATTTCTCCTTATTACTCCATCCCGAGACAATAAGAGATTTCAGTTTCTGACATACCGTGTCGTTCTGTTGACCTTGTAGTAATTTAGTCACAATCAGATCCGATAAGCCGCAGTGTTGTACAGCCATACTCACATGAGCTTCAACTTCTTCTTCTAAGTCCGAAGCTTGAACGAGGTTGATCTTCACTGGCGCGCGACTCAAATAATCAGCCGCTACTATTTCCTTTCCTGGAGAGTGGAACACCTCAAAATCATAATGCATCAGTCTCATTCTTAAGCGTTGCAGACGAGGACTTAATTCATCGAGGTTTTTCTCCTGGAGCAAAGGAATTAAAGGTTTATGATCAGTTTCTAGATTAAAATGTACGCCGTAAATAAATTCATGAAATCTTTCGCAAGCCCATGTTAACGCCAGGGCCTCCTTCTCAATTTGCGCGTAACGTTTTTCTGAATCACTCAGGGTTCTAGAAGCGAATGCCACTGGTCTCCAGGCTCCACTTGTTTCTTGAATACGTAGGACTGCGCCTAGCCCATAAGAAGATGAATCTGCTGTTAATACAATTGGGCGTGATGAGTCAAAAATAGCAAGGCAGGGTGCTGACGTTAACTTTCGGATAATCTCCGAAAATGCCTGCCTATGACGTCTTTGCCACTGGAACTCAGAGTCACTTTTAAGCAGTTCATACATAGGTGCGAGTAAGTCACAAAGTTTTGGCACGAATTTACCTAAATATTGTACCATTCCTATAAATGACCTTACCTCTGACACACACTTTGGAGGTTCTAGCTTTGTAATGGCATCGATTTTGCTTGGATCTATAGAAATACCGCTAGCACTAATTACGTGTCCCAAAAATTTAGTCTCTTGAACACCGAAAACACATTTTGCTTTGTTCAGGGTCACGTTATTTTCCTCAAGTCTTTTAAGCACTTGACGGAGACGAGCATCATGTTCGGCACGAGTTCTGCCCCAAACTATGACGTCATCGAGATGATTAGCCACTCCTTCCAGGCCCTCTAAGATTCTTGAAATTCTCTTCTGGTAATGTTCCGGCGCCGAAGAAATTCCAAACGGTACACGTAAGAAACAAAATCTTCCAAACGGAGTAATGAATGTTGTCAACAATTGAGACTCTTCTGATAACGGCACCTGCCAGAACCCGCTAACGCAATCGAGCTTCGAAAAATATTTAGCACCCGGCATCTGACCAAAGGTATGCTCTACGACCGGCATAGGATGATTCTCCCGAGCCACAGCGCGATTTAAGAAGGTTAGGTCTACGCACACACGAATATCGTCGGTATCGCGTTTCTTGACAATGACTATTCCGCTACACCATTCTGTCGGCACATCCACGGGCTTAATCACGCCTAACTTAAGCATTTCATCGAGTTTCTGCTTCAATTTAGACATCAAAGGTAATGGTACGCGACGAGGCTGATTCAAACAATAAGGCTTAGCGTCCTGCTTTAACTTAATATTATAAGGCGTAGCTAAAAGTCCTAGTCCGATAAACAATGATGGAAACTCTATGAAAGGGTCAATCGCGGCAGCAACTTGCCTGCATCGTGCAATTAACCTAAGAGACGCATTCCCTTCGGCCCAACAAGCACTGATCTATATCGCGAGCGACATATATGTGACAGCTGATCTCGGTTTGACGAAATTTTAACCGCACTTTAAACATTCCGTCCGTTTCCAAAAGTTTTCCTGACGGCCCAATTAACTTTTTGTCCGCTGGTACGAGTTCATAACCTTGCTGACGTAAATATTTATCCCAAACTGGCGATCTAATAACAGTCACGTCCGCGCCACTATCGAGTCTAAACTTTACCGGTAAATTACCGACGCGGATGATTTCTTCCCATTGCGTACTCTCGTCGTTTTCCTTCACCGTTCCGACGAAGTAATAGTCTGAGTCATCGGTTACTGCATTAACCTTAGCGTTTGGCAGAGAAGAACTTCCGGTCTTCGATCCTTTCTTGCAAACTTTAGACCAATGACCGATCTGACTGCACTTATTGCACTCTGACTCGCGCGCGGGACAGGAATCTCGCTTGTGCTGCTTGTTTCCGCCACAGAAGTAACATTTCCAAGATTTGCCGCCAGCCTTATTTTTCTCTGAGGATTGTTTCTTCCCTTTTGATTGTACACGGTTAACGGAGGTGGCGTTCGCAGTCGTTTCTTGATGTATTTCGCGGTTCTGCCGTAAGACCGTTTCGTAGCTCCTAGCTATTTCCAGGGCTTTCTTGTAGTTCAGGTTATCTTGTAACTGCATTTTTTCCGAGAGTCTCATATCGCGAACTCCAACCACAAGCCTATCACGTATCATTTCTTCACGCGTATCACCGTAATTACAGTATTTAGCCAGCTTATGTAAATCCGTTATAAAATCATCTATGGATTCACCTTCTTTTGCATACGGCGATTAAACAATGCACGCTGATAGATGGTATTCGTACGCCCGTTAAAGTAATCCGTAAACTTGCGAACCACCGAGGGATAAACGGTTTTATCGTCTTCCGAATCCCACGTGAATGAATTGTAGATTTCTTCCGCTCTTGGACCCATAGCGTATAGCAAACAGTCGACTTTGACTTTATCCGTTGTAACGTTAGCCACTGTGCAATATCTATCGAACATAGACTTGTATGTGTCCCAATAAGCAGAATTGTCGAACGGAAACCGTTCCGGCAAGGGAATATTTGTAGAGCTAGCCATTTTGATGCCCTTCACAGACTGGATCGACGTTTTCCTCTCACAGTTATTCGGTAGAGCTTCAGTTTACCGCTGCCACCATGTTATGTATCAATTAAAAGTCTTTATTGTAAGCTTATTACACGAGGCGTCTTTACATGTCGACCATCTTGGCTACTCTCCCTCTCCTACCTCACGCATCTCTACGCGCCCCCTATTCCCTAGCTCGCACGACAGTACACCTGGAAATCCCCAACTAAACTATTATTACTATTATTACACAACATATATTATCAAAAACGTATTAGTAGCATTAAGCAAAATTAATATGTCCAAAATGAACATAAAATAAATAAATCTAACAATTATCAGTTTAATAAAATACAAAACTGAAGGATAGTAAACACTTTATGAGTATTTATCGGCGACTATTTGGAACTGCAATATTACCTTGTTCTCAGGATCGCTGGCGACGTTTATATCATTCCCCTTTATATTTTCTACGTTTAACACGTCATCGAAATCAATTGCGTCCTGCTGTATATTATTTGTATCCTCTGTTATTAATTTTTCGCAAATTTTGAATGCTTCAGCTTCTATTGTTCCAGCACCTCTTTCCGTGCAAACATTTTGCGCTTCATTAACGTCGATTGAAGTATCCGCTATTTCATTCATGTTTTCCATAATAGCCTCTTGCATTGTAACAGTATCTTCATGTGATTTGTTAATGTTACCCATATCCATATTTTCAGCAACGTATTGAACGTCCTCGATACTATCTTTACAAGTCTAAAAAATATAAGAATAGTGTATACATAAACACACTTACAGATCCAATCACATTATTATTATTTATCTAATATATATTAATTTTCATTATCAAATATTTATTGTAAGTTTATATTAAAAAAAAAATGATTAAAAGTGACTTGTCTTACAATGTATAGTCCAAATATTGCATAAACTGCATGCATAAATTATTTGAAATAAAAATTCTTTAAAATATAAGATACTTACAAGTCTATTTGGCCGTACTTTAGGTTTAAAATTCAATCTTCTCATGATTCTGGGACTTACATCTTCAACTCTGCACGACCGCAAATAATATTTATAACTTCGTGGAAATCTTTTTGCCATTGTGCGATTTCTTTGTAATCTGTAAAATATTACGTGTGAGAATACAACATATGTAATATTTTTAATACATCCAATTTGCACTATACACTTTTACCTTGGTTTTTCGTTTTGGTGTTCCATTTCTATTTGCTTCATTTGCAACTGTTGCAATGCATCACTGCGACGAATTTTCAAAAATTTGTAGCGTCCTTCTTTATTTAATAAATCTTCTTTACCTTAAAAAAGTAAATGTTTACTACTAATTAATCAAAATACATTGTTAGTAATTTTTTTGCTTTGTTAAAGTATATCAAAAATATCTTTCTGAAATGTTCAAATTTTAAGTTGTATAATTACTTAACATATTTTATCAATAGTAAATAAATGCGAATACTTACTTCCAACACATAAGACTTCACCTGGTGATAAGGGGGAATTATGTTCATCGTCATTACTGTGTTTATGTATTATATGGTTGGTTGGTACAGTTTTCACAATCAAAATGTTCAATGTCACTAATAGGCACAATTAATACTTTTCTCCTTTCATCAGAATAGAAACGTACCGCAGCATGGAGCGTTTCAATTGTATTTGAAGACACAATCTGTTAATGAAAAATGTTAGCATTTTTTTTTAAATTTCTATAGCACACAATATGCAAAAACCCTATAGGTTAGGTTATATACTTACGGATTTAATGTATTTTCTGAATTTTCGTTCCGAACTATCGGCGCGCGATCGGCGCGAAGTTGTCGCCGCGGGCGGTGCACTCGCGCCAAAATTCGAGGTCGCCAGGTGTCCCGGGGAACTCGGGACACACACACGCACAGGAGGGGGCGGAGGGGACGCGCGAATCACGACGCGGCCTATCTCTTCGCCGGCTTCCCTCGCGAGGACGATTCTCCGCTCCTCGTGGAATATCTGTCGCGCCGCGAGCCCGCGGACCGTCGTTCGAAATTGAGGATCGCGGGGGGCAGCGGGCGGGCGTCGGCGACGACAACGACGACGACGTTGGTGCGCGCCAACGGCGTGACGGGCGGCCCCGGGTACACTCCCGACACGGCCGACGATGACCCAAATGAGACACTACACACTCGCGGAGACGACGGCGATGACCGTGGAGACGTCGCGCGTTGCGTGCGCCGCCGTTCACCACCGTTCGCTTACGCAATTAAGGCCAGAACACGCAAGAGTGTGAGGACAGATGCGCGTGACTGCGCGAGAATACGCCCGCACTGAGCAACCGGCACTGACCAGCACCAGCCGGGATGCGCCGCCGGCAAGGCTGCGCAGCCGCAAGGGCTTAAGCTGGCCACACACACTTTTTCGTAACAGTTAACAGTAGGATTTCGACCAATTGCGTTGCTCGATTTGGGAACGTACGGCCGTACGTGCCACGTGGCATTAGTGTGCGTGGCTATGGCCCCGGACACACACTTTTTCGTAACAGTAACAGTAGGATTTCGACCAATTGCGTTGCTTGATTCGGGAACGTACGGCCGTACGTTCCCAAATCGAGCGACGCAATTGGTCGAAATCCTACTGTTAACTGTTACGAAAAAGTGTGTGTGGCCAGCTTAAGCCCTTGCGGCTGCGCAGCCTTGCCGGCGGCGCATCCCGGCTGGTGCTGGTCAGTGCCGGTTGCTCAGTGCGGGCGTATTCTCGCGCAGTCACGCGCATCAGTTCTCACACTCTTGCGTGTTCTGGTCCTTAATTGCGTAAGCGAACGGTGGTGAACGGCGGCGCACGCAACGCGCGACGTCTCCACGGTCATCGCCGTCGTCTCCGCGAGTGTGTAGTGTCTCATTTGGGTCATCGTCGGCCGTGTCGGGAGTGTACCCGGGGCCGCCCGTCACGCCGTTGGCGCGCACCAACGTCGTCGTCGTTGTCGTCGCCGACGCCCGCCCGCTGCCCCCCGCGATCCTCAATTTCGAACGACGGTCCGCGGGCTCGCGGCGCGACAGATATTCCACAAGGAGCGGAGAATCGTCCTCGCGAGGGAAGCCGGCGAAGAGATAGGCCGCGTCGTGATTCGCGCGTCCCCTCCGTCCCCTCCTGTGCGTGTGCGTGGCTATGCCCTTGCGGCTGCCCAGCCTTGCCGGCGGCGCATCCCGGCTGGTGCTGGTCAGTGCCGGTTGCTCAGTGCCGGTTGCTCAGTGCGGGCGTACTCTCGCGCAGTCACGCGCATCAGTCTTCACACTCTTGCGTGTTCTGGCCTTAATTGCGTAAGTGAACGGTGGTGAACGGCGGCGCACGCAACGCGCGACGTCTCCACGGTCATCGCCGTCGTCTCCGCGAGTGTGTAGTGTCTCATTTGGGTCATCGTCGGCCGTGTCGGGAGTGTACCCGGGGCCGCCCGTCACGCCGTTGGCGCGCACCAACGTCGTCGTCGTTGTCGTCGCCGACGCCCGCCCGCTGCCCCCCGCGATCCTCAATTTCGAACGACGGTCCGCGGGCTCGCGGCGCGACAGATATTCCACGAGGAGCGGAGAATCGTCCTCGCGAGGGAAGCCGGCGAAGAGATAGGCCGCGTCGTGATTCGCGCGTCCCCTCCGCCCCCTCCTGTGCGTGTGTGTGTCCCGAGTTTCCCGGGACACCCGGCGACCTCGAATTTTGGCGCGAGTGCACCGCCCGTGGCGACAACTTCGCGCCGATCGCGCGCCGATAGTTCGGAACGAAAATTCAGAAAATACATTAAATCCGTAAGTATATAACCTAACCTATAGGGTTTTTGCATATTGTGTGCTATAGAAATTTTTTTAAAAAAGCTAACATTTTTCATTAACAGATTATGTCTTCAAATACAATGGAAACACTCCATGCTGCGGTACGTTTTTATTCCGATGAAAGGAGAAAGGTATTAATTGTGCCTATTAGTGACATTAAAGATTTTGATCATGAAAACTGTACCAACCAACCCTATTACATAAAGCGGCACAATAATGACGATGAACATAATTCCTTCTTGTCACCAGGTGAAGTCTTATGTGTTGGAAGTAAGTATTCGCATTTATTTATTATTAATAGAATATGTTAAGTAATTATACAACGTAAAATTTGAACATTTAAAAAAGATATTTTTGATATATTTTAACAAATTAAGGAAATTAATAACAATATATTTGGAATAATTAGTAGTAAACATAAACTTTTTCAAGGTAAAGAAGATTTATTAAATAAAGAAAGACGCTTCAAATTTTCAAAAAAGCGTCGCAGTGATGCATTGCAACAGTTGCAAATGAAGCAAATAGAAAGGGATGGAACACCAAAACGAAAAACCAAGGTAAAAGTTTATAGTACAAATTTGAGGTATTAAAAATATTACATATTTTGCATTCTCATACGTAATATATTACAGATCACGAAGAAAACTCTGCAAAAATTGGGAAAAATGAAAAATGGGCAAAATGAATTGAAGAAGTTTCTCAAAAACAGAAAATACTTATGTACAAAAAATAACAATAACAAAGATACGGATCTCTCCAATCTATCCTCATCCGAGCCCAATACATCGTACAGTACGCATAGTACGTCGGACACCGATTCAGAAGTAGACATGTCACCAGTAATTTGATCAAGCTTCATTACCATCATTATTATACTTTGTATTTTGTATAATAATTATACATATTTTGTAAAAAATTTTTACAGATTACAAAAGAAAAGTTGCGGCAATCGAGAAAAATATATTCATCTCCTGGCAGCAAACAGGAAGATCCTGACAAAAATGAGGTAGCTTGCACTCGGCAATCATCTCAATTAACAGGCACACCAGAAGAACTTCAACCGCCTGAAGACAGAAATGAAACTCGCGGCAACCAAAATCGGTCATTAAGAGCATCACCAAATAGACCAAGTAATTATGTCAATAGCAAATATATTGATTCGTAATTGTAATAAAAAACTAAAATAATATTTTTGTACAGAGAGTGGTTGCACTCGGCAGTCATCTCAATTAGCAGGCACACCAGAAGATCTTCAACCGCCTGAAGACAGAAATGAAACTCGCGGCAACCAAAATCAGTCATCATTAAGAGCATCACCAAATAGACCAAGTAATTATGTCAATAGCAAATATATTGATTCGTAATTGTAATAAAAAACTAAAATAATATTTTTGTACAGAGAGTGGTTGCACTCGGCAGTCATCTCAATTAGCAGGCACACCAGAAGATCTTCAACCGCCTGAAGACAGAAATGAAACTCGCGGCAACCAAAATCAGTCATCATTAAGAGCATCACCAAATAGACCAAGTAATTATGTCAATAGCAAATATATTGATTCGTAATTGTAATAAAAAACTAAAATAATATTTCTGTACAGAGAGGACAGAGAATGTTAATGGTAACACTCCAAAGCGCACAACCAGCATAAGAAGAAAAACACTGTATCGCCTAAAAAATAGAGGTATAATTTATATTCTAAAATTAATTTTTAATTTTAAATACTAATTTATATGTTTTTATTAGTATTAAATGCGCGCTTTAATAACACGTAAATTTAAAATGATATAACAAAATATAAGTAAATGTAAGTAGTGTTTGTTGGTTTTAAAGTATAATTGTTGCAAAACATTTTTCTCATATTTTCTCATTATTATTATTTAACGTTGAATTTTTTTTCATTCTTGACAATTTACAACACTTAGTTCATTTTCATTTTATTGCTTTATCTGAAAACTATCTATTTAGTAATATTATTTCTTTAGATGAACCAAGTGACTCTGATGAAGAATATATGCGGATGTGTATAACAATAGACTTCAACCCGAAACAAGAGAATCAGTAGATAATGAGGGAAGAGAATTATATGACATCGAAGGCGATGAGGTATAGTTATTTCAACTTTTTTCATATAAGTATTAACGTCAATAAGTAGTATATATTTTACAGTATTGTACATTGAGTAATTATCCTTAAAGTATTAAAAGAAAAAAATAAATTAATTTAAAAATAAATAATATAGAAAATATTTTTTGATATTTACTTGACTAGAAATATGTATTTAATCTGGTCTTTAAAAACTCAGTACAAAAAATTTTTTTTATGAATTATTGTATTAAATTTTCAGATATATATCGGCTATGGACGAACAATTCAATTAGCATTCTGGGAATACATGAGGCATCGTGGTCATTGGAAATTCCTGAGAGAATTATTGGAAATTTTCTGGACGAAAGAAAATTTAGTAAATCGGTGCTTCAAAAAATCAAGGATAACTACTGCGATAGAAAATAGATCTCCTAGAAAACGTTTCACGCCGACGAAATATAAACTTTTACGTCGTACGTATGCTATAATTGTTTATAATTGAAACAAGAAACTAATTATTGACCATTTAAAGACCAGATTAAATACATATTTCTAGTCAAATAAATATTAAAAAATATTTTTTATATTATTTATTTTTAATTTATTTTAAATAATTCATTTTTTAATATTAAATCATATTAAAAAAAAGATAAATTAATTTATTTTAAATTAATTTATTTTTTTCTTTTAATAGTTTTTAGAGTAATTACTGGATGTATCATGTTGTAAAATATATACTACTTATTGACGTTATTAACACTGTTTTTCTTTTATATAGGAATATTCAAAGACTATCTCAATGAGATGTATGGAAATGCTTCCAAAAAGAAGAAAATTCTACAAAATATGAACAAGCACATCGGTTACAAAATTCGAGATCTACGCAAACTGAACTATGAAAAAGTTAAAAATATTTAATATTATGTATTCATTCCAACTTATTAATATATTTAAATGCGCGTCAGTAGTACAATTCATCACCAAAGATATATAATTATTCATATCCAAATATATTCTAGTATTAAAAGTTAATAATTGAGTAGGCGATATTTCAAGTAGAGTGTTTTGTAAGATTTACATTTTTTTATTTTTTATTGGAATCTGGACATGACCATGACTATTTTTTTTATATTAAACATCAGGGTACTCCGATGATTTGAATTCTATTGTAAAGTTAATAATTTAGAGATTTATTAGGATTAAGAAATTAACTAGAATTAAGAAAAAAATATAGGCGCGTCACTATCGTTTTGTGACGAAAACACTGTGATGAACTTGTAGATTGTAATTGTATACGGGAATATACAGAGAGAGATATACATATATACATACGCGCGCAAATATGTAAAATGTATTACATAAGAATTTAAATATAAATTGTAATTTCTGTTTTACCTTGAATAAAATATTAACTTTTTTAAAATTTAAGTATTCTCTAATTTAATATAATTACACTTGGCAATGTTTTTATTAATTGTAATTAAAATAAATTTTTTTTAATATAAAATAGTTAATGAGATCACATATGAGATCTCATATGAGGGTCATATATATATGAGGTCTCGTAAAAGATATCATGTGGAGTTAAAATGAGATTTTGGTACGAAATGTCATGTGAGATCGCATACACGAAACTGTGCACGAATTCATCAGAGCATTCATATGAGATTACATGCAGGATCACATATATGTTGTCATACGTATTCTCCCGCGATATTTTTTAGCAGGGAGAGCCTTCTTTTTCTGGCCGTCTGTATGAAGTAATGCAAAATTTGTGATTTTCGAGATCGATTTTCTAGAGTAAATAGTCGGTAAGGAGCCACAGAAAAAATCGACTGCAAAGCTGATCATATAATTTGATATAAAATCCAAAATCGAAAACTTTATCTAATACATGCCCTGACGAGGCGACTACCTTAATATAAATTTCTTGGACGTGTCAAAACAATTGGCAACTGAAAAATGCCAAGAAAAGGAGGTTCAAACATTCATGGAAGCTTCAGCTATTCATGTACCAGAACTGACAGATGTTTATTTAAACTTGATAGATAAGTGGGAATGGCCAATCATATATGATATTGCTGGAGCTGTGATACATAGCATTAAGAAAGTGTGCAATACTTGTGATGTATGTTTTAATGCTGTATTATGGCAAGGTCCTAATAATCATCCATACGGATTTGTTATCGATTTACATGATTATAAGGATGGTAAATTATATAAAGTGTCAGACGATTGTTTCAAAGCTATTATGAAAGCAGAAATAACGTTTCGACAACTTAGAGACACTCTAAAAACAGTAACTTATATAAACATCATAAACTTTATGGTTGAGAAACTGCAATACGTGTGGGATGGAACATATATTCCATCTTGCCATAACATCGGTCACAAAATCCTGACTAGATTTTTTACAATGAGATTAAGAATGTATTGTTTGAAACAAAAGGAGCAGTATTCCCAAGAAAAAAAAAGCATATACAATAGCAAGACTATGGCTATGCATGCTATAGTTTAATGAAAGCCCCTGACACAATAGTACGATTTACAAGAACATAGTCGATCTCCAATCAACATAGTTTAAGTTGAGAAAGTAATTTTTTTTTGCACCATTAAAGAAATTTTTTTTATTGAACAGTAACAGCATTGATTTCTAAAGAATGTTTTATGTTGCAAATATGTTAATATGTGCAATTGTTTTGTATAAGATCTTTAGATTTAGGTATTAACATTTTTTGTTAATTTCACTTTATAGTTTTCATAAAATTTATTTAAATGTTGAAGATATTCAATGCAATATGCTCATAAGGCGCTTGACTGATATAATTATAAGTTAGTTTAGGCTCTCTACTTCTCATGATGAGAAAAATACTTTTTTTTTTTACATTTACTGGTCATATGTAACTGTATTTATATCGTACAATTTTTTTTTTTTATGAGTTCAAAGTTCAGTATTACTATAATTTTGTACGAATATATATGTTATGTATTTATGTTATGACAAGGCTCGAATAAAAAAGTAAACACATTATGTATGATTGCCATTTATTTTAAAGACAGTATGAGGTATAACAAATATAACAGTTTTTTGTCAAAAAGAACTCTGTTGCTTTAGTCGTGCAAAATATGAATTTATCCCAATAAAGGATCTTACAAAATGCTTAACTGAGTTATTCATTCGCACAATGCCTGTTTTTGCATATGTGTGGCATAACATTCACATGATATATAACAAAGATACTGGCATTTTTTTGCAAAATGTGGACGTCGTCGAATTTTTTGATTTTTGTCTTATTCGCATGATTTGTATGTAATTATTATTGCTTATTTTGTAAACATAATTATAAAACTCGTAATCAGAAAAATATTACAAATAATGTGACACAATGAACACAAGTGTTTAGGTCTATTTCCTTGTTTTACACTTCTTGGAACTACATTTAGTAGCAGTAGACTGTAACTTTCGCAATGCCTTCTCCATTTTGGCAATCTCACTGAACATCTTACATAACTGCTGCAGGCCTAAGTCACGTTCAACTCTCAAGTCTTAAATAACTTGTGATGCTTTGCTACACTGCAATTTCAGTTCCTCAATTGTATAACATTCTGTTTTGGAAACCAGTAGAAAAGGGATTGAATGTCTCTCTTCAATAGCACGAATCTATAACATACGTTATAACACAAATGAAAATTTTGATTGACATTTTATACAATTGTAAGCACATGACATTGGGTACGTTCAGGAAACAACGGTTGCACAACAGCTGAGTAAATGGTCAATGTAATTGGTCTAAATTTAAAGATTTAATAGTACAGGCCAATAATCACTGACCGCTCACTGATCGCTTTGTTTTCCAAAAGCGGCTATTAATACTGACCTTTGCAGAATATTCATTTGATACTTGAACAGAAGTAGTATCAGTCTCGTTACATTGTTTTTCCATTTTTATTTAATGAACTGGTTCCTAGACAATGAACAAAACAAATATCACATTATGATAATAACATTACTTACTTTATCATTTCAATAAGATATAAGTAAAAGTACTAGAGTAGGCGTCAGTGAAATAAATCATTTTTATTTCTTACTCTTACCGCTTGTAAGCGTAAGAGCTGAAGTTGGATTAAGAAATAAAAATAATTTATTTTGCTTACGCCTTTATTTTAGCTTTATTAAGGTTATTCTACATAGAAGTCGTAGTCGTGAGTTGTAAGAAATTGACCAATCACATTCCTAGTTGAGGAGAATATTCAATCTGTGATTGGTCAATTTCTTACAACTCACGACTACGACTTCTATGTAGAATAACCTTTACACTTTTTACTTCTCACTTCTTACGCCTACTCTTACTTCTTACTCCGCGTATTGTAGACGACGCTTCATCAGAGGTTAGTTTCTTCACAAGCGATCAGCTGCGGGCCCGATGGGAACCATGGTGGGGGTATAGGACTCTAGGTGGGGGTAGAGCTGTCGCTTCTCTGATTATCTAGGCCTCTAGGGGAGACATCGAACGCGATTGGCTCGCGAGTCGAGCCCCCGAATCCGGCCAATCACGTTCGGCCGCTCCGAGCCGCCGCCGGCGCGACGCCGCGCCGCGGCATACCAGGCACTGTAACTAGGCGCGACAGTTAAAAGCGTACGATCAAAGTCGCTGCGCACGACGCGGCCGATTATGTTTGCCGGTGAGCGGCCTTGCTACTCGTTTCCGTCAACGCTCGGAGTACCTTTGCCTGCGGAAGTCACTCAGTTATCGTTCTCCCTTTGAATTTCGCACAGGGGAGGAAGTGTTTGTGCTTGTGCTCCGTGCGCCCGTGCTGTGTGTTATTCGGAACGCGCTTTGTTTCCGCGATTGGCATTTCTAAATTTCCTGCTCCTCGTTCCGCGGGCCGCGGGAATAATCGCCAAAGCGAGTACGTGCCGTACGCGTTGAATAATTTGCGAGTGTATTAAGTGTTTGTGTCGGAATGAATCGCTCGCTCGAGACGGAGACGTCGCCGTCGAGGTGGAGACGTCGAGGCGAAGTCGGCGAAGGTATGTACGGCAATTGTGAACGATTTGCTTTCGTCGTGATATTCGCGGGCGATAATCGTGGCGCTCGTCTCGCCACATATTTCTGGAACGCGAATTGTGTAGCATTCATTTATCTCGTGTGTCGTGCTTTGAACGCTGTGCCGGAATTGTCGTGTGAGTTTATCTCTGATCTCCGATTCTCTCCGTAGGGAAAAAGAGGGCTGAGTTATATTGTCGTATATCGAGTGATTACTTTCGCGTACGGAGTTCGATACCGTACGTACTGCGCGTGCTATATTTCATTTTAATAGCGTATCTTTGATTAATTAATTGCGTCTGCGTGTCTTTATCAATCGTCCGCTCGACTCGTGTAGTATCGCGGCAAGTTCTCGACATCTTGAAATATTTCGTCGCGGTGATGAACGCAGAATGAATTGGGGCAATTATTATTATTATTTTAATTATTGTTTTATTAACTTATTTAATGAAAAAGAAGACAATTATTAATTATGTTGCAATTTTATTCTAATTCTTTGTAGCCTATCTATCCATATATTTACCCAGTAAACACAAACTATAACCATTATATAACACAGAAGTAACATGTAATGTAACTATAGTAATGTAATATACATATAGCAGCTATGTAATTTTTTTTGTAGCAGTAATATAACTGTGTTTTGTAATAATTATATCGCTCTGTTATTTATTGGTTACACTACAATAACAACAATATAACGTCAACATAACACATTCAAAAATATATACTGACAAAGCGTGTAATATATTGATATTTATAGAATTTATTACTTTTATAAATATAAGTTATATAAACAAGACCGCGGCGTCTTAAAATAATATATTGTACGTACAATTATAAAATAAGCCGAAATATGTATATTAACAATAACATAAAACATACTTAAGACAGTCTTAAAATAATAGAATTCGGACTATGACCGTCATTGACTCGCTTTTATTAATTCATCTTAAGTATGTTTTAAGTTATTAATATACATATATTTTGGTTTATTTTATAATTGTATACACAATTATTCTAAGACGCCACGGTTTTATTTATATATTTTATATCTATATAAATAATAATAAATAAATATCTATTATTATTTTATTTGTGAGAACGTGATTGGCTCTTACTTTTAGAATCAACCAATCAACGCAAAGTGTTAACAACACGAACTCAACAGTTGGTATCTGTTGAACGCGCCCATTGCCATGCATGGTGACAGAGGTTAGGTTAGGAAATATTATTCCATCACATTTCGGCCGGGACGGTCGCGCGCTCGCGGATCCGCGGATCAAATTAATACGCCGACGCCGAGTTCTCCAGTGATCGATACCTGGCCGGATCGTCACCCGGCCGAGACGGTCGCGCGCTCGCGGATCTGCGGATCAATTTAATACGCCGACGCCGAGTTCTCCAGTGATCGATACCTGGTCGGATCGTCACCCGGCCGAGACGGTCGCGCGCTCGCGGATCTGCGGATTAAATTAATTAATACGCCGAGTTCTCCAGTGATCGATACCTGGCCGGATCGTCACCCGGCCGAGACGGTCGCGCGCTCGCGGATCTGCGGATCAAATTAATACGCCGACGCCGAGTTCTCCAGTGATCGATACCTGGCCGGATCGTCACCCGGCTGGGACGGTCGTGCGCTCGCGGATCCGCGGATCAAATATTTAATACGAGTTCTCCAGTGATCGATACTTGGCCGGATCGTCACCCGGCCGGATCGTCACCCGTGCACGACGGCAGGCTATCCAGTACCGAGACGCCGCGCTATATCGTCTCTTCCACAGAACGTCTCCTGGCGTCGACGTCCTCTTCGTCGTCCTTTTCGTCAGAGACTGGTAAGTGTGCGTCTTGCTTTTCTCGAGCAAATTATAAGGACTGAGATATTTCGATATCGATTTTTTTCTCCCACTAACATTTTTATGTATTCTTGGTTTCGTGGATATTTGATCGCCTAAATATTGTAAGATTTTTGAAAAGATATAAGTAAATAATTTTCAAATAGAGATAGGCATGAGTCGGTTGGATAGCGTTAGCACGAAAATAAATAAACAGGACGTCCGGAAGGTTAAATGGAGAAGGGCAAGCTTTTGCGCAGGAAGGCATGGACAAACGGCAGAGAGATTTGAATCGCTGAGCGAGAAGTACATAACGTAATTTGGAGAGAGAGAGAGAGGAGAGGAGAGAGAGAGGAGAGAGAAGAGAGAGAGAGAGAGAGAGAGAATCATAGGTGCGTGCGAGATATATGAATATAGAGAGATAGATCGGTCGAAAGCCTTGCGGTAAAGTAACGAGGGAATGTTTCTGGACTATATGTATATTTATAAAATAAAGAACTGTCGTTATATTGAATCACAAGATCTTACAATATTTAAATGCTTTAAAATATCCATGAATTTAAATGTTTTTTTTACCCCGCAAATCTTTGACACTACAGATATAGAATATTAAAATTTTTTGATAGATATTAGGATTTCTTTAGCTATAACGGAATTTTTGACCTAAATCCTTGCTGGACAATTTATTAAAAGTGTATCTTCAGAAATAATAAATAGATAGATTGAAGGAATTAAAAATCGAATATATATTATATCTATACAATTTCCACGCTTTGTTTGAAATTCTGCGAAATTGCGATAGCTCGATGATTTCTCATGTTTCGACAAATCTTTATTTAATCGCTATCAGTACTAATTCTTCTTTCGAAATTCAGGTATCACTCGCCGTCCACAACAACCAGTACCCAATCATCGGCCTCCAACGAGCGCTTCACGTCAATCTCGCCAACGTCCGAGGCGTCGACGAATGTCCACCGCGGCGGCGGCTATCAGAACACAAAGAGTACCGTTGAGAAATATCTGATCTCGAAGTCGGTTCAGAGCTACGGTCGCTACTCGGTCAACAGTCAGACCGATCATCAGTTTGGGCAAAACTGATACTTTACCGCTACGAGTACCGCAACTCGCCCCAAGCAACTGGACGGATCAACCAAAGCGGCGATCTCGAGCATCAGCGGTGAAACCACTGTCACAAAGACAACAATAACTACCAAGGCCGCGACGACAACAGCAGTGACGCGAAAATTTGGTAAGATTAAGATTTTTGCCAATGCGCGAACTCAGTGATTTTTATACGTTTTCGACTAATTGCTTATTTAACGATGATCACTATTTTTACAGGTATTAAAAAAGTGCATCATGCCTAAGGATATTCAACATTTAACAAAAAGACGAAGAAATCAATTAATAAATATAGAAATAAATAGAGATAATAGTAATGGACAACTAGCAGAAAGGTATGTATCGAATGTAGCGCCTAATAATGATCGAGTGCAAGAAGCGGAACGTAATATTGTTCAGTATAATAATACTGAACAATATTGCGTTATAAGTAACAATGAAATTCATGTAGTACAGTCGGAGCCACCCAGTTTATTACTTTCTGATACAGAAAGTAGTTTATTACTTTCTGATACAGAAAGCAATAAACAATTTAACGATGAAATTGATGAACAAGATCATATAAATGAGAAGTTTGAAAATAATGAAACGAGTTTGCGAGTAGATTTACAAACTTTAATAATTCAAAATAACGTTCCACATACTACTGCTAACAAACTGCTACAAGTTCTCAGAAAACATGGTCACGTAAATTTGCCTAAAGATGTTAGGGTTTTACTTGCAACTCCACGAAACGCATATGCAACTATTACATCTTTAAACACTAATGGGTGCTATAAGCACTTTGGTCTTTTTTGTAGTCTCGAACGATCTATACGTATATATTCTAATTTCATAAAGGAAATGAAATTAAAATAAACATAAATATAGATGGTTTACCCATGTCTAAGAGTTCTGGTAGCCAGTTTTGGCCCATAATGGCAGCCATTGAAGGAATTGACGTTTATACGTTGCCTTTTGTAATTGGTGTGTATCACGGCACGCGTAAACCTCAAGACGCAAACGAATTTCTAACTGACTTTGTCAATGAATTCATTCTCTTTTCTCAAAATGGAATTACTGTTTCAAATAAAAAATACATTGTTGCAATTAATGCTATACTATGTGATGCTCCGGCTAGAGCATTTGTTACATTTACAAAAGGTCATGCAGGATACTTTTCGTGTTCCAAATGTATACAAGAGGGTGATTTTGTAAAAAATAAAGTAACTTTTCCTGAAACTAATAATACATTACGTACAGATTACTCATTCAAGAATCGAATTCATCCTGAACATCATACAGGTTATTCTATACTAGAAATGCTTCTCATTGGAATATTATAGGTATTACTATTTATACTGTCATGTTCAGGAGAAAAGCTTTCCTTCACTGGTACACCGGCGAGGACATGGACGAGATGGAATTCAGTGAGGCCGAATCGAACATAAATGACTTGGTGTCCGAGTACCAGCAGTACCAGGAGGCTACCGCGGACGAGGACGCAGAATTCGACGAGGAGCAGGAAGCTGAGGTCGACGAGAACTAAGAAAAAAAAATATATATATCCCGCGACGGAAGCGACACTCTCCTTATTATCTCTCTCTTTCTTTCGACCGAGCGATAACGCAACACACCCTTCACCCATGCTTCTTAACTCGTTATCTCTCTTTTTTGTATTTTTTTTTAACGGACTTCTGTTTCGAACTTTTGCGGAGCGCGCGCGCGTTTTTCATTGCTGCTCGTCAATATTGCACCTAGTGCGATAATTCGAAAATTGATTTCTTATTTTGAATGTGTCTTTCTACAAGATTACTTTGGATTATTGATTCTCGCGCGCCTCTATCATCATCCACTGTACAACCGCCGAGAGCGGCCGCTACGTACAAATAGGTGAAAATTTCTACAGAATAAGTTTGAAATGTTTCCAAGAACTTTTTTCTAATCGCATTTGTAAAATTGTATTTTTATTTTATATCTCCATAGAGTTATTATACTGATTTGCTTATTTTAATTTTTCACCGATAAAATTTGATTTTTTGAAATATGATTTTGATGATTATAAATATGATATTTTTTACTTGATTTTATGTTCGATTAAGTATACTAATCTGTTATACAAAGGATAAAACAAATTCTTAAATTGATATAAACGATATCTACAGTTTAAACCTGTAAAAAAAGCTTCAAGAAAAAAGAAAAGCTTAAAGAATGTGTGCATCAATAAAACATTTATGCAATAAAAAATATATCTTTTCATATTTATTTTTCTTTAGAACATTAAAAATTCGTTATTTGTATCTTAACTGTAGAGTTATAATTTATATCTATTGTATAGATGCATCTCTCTCATTGCCAATACATTTATATAGATCTACATGTAATTATTTCAGAGATGTATCTGCATTAAAGATATAAATTTTAACTTTACAGTTATAGATACAAATAACTTCGACCATTATGGCTATTTCAATACTAGATATATAGATAATACTAGATAACAGTATTTCGGTTGTATATATATTGCAGTTATATACATTTATATAATTTCAATATAATGCGTTATATTGCTGTTATGTCCACACAATGTCACGTGAGTGGGAAATTACAATTAACATATATATAACTAAAACCTCCAGGTTACATTACACGTTACATTTCGTTTTATTGCGGCAATATAATGGTTACATAACTGTGTTTGCTGGGTATACATCGATAACTTGATTTTATAATATCTGCTTTTATATGTTACACAGTAAAGTACTTCCTTCCTGGGTACGACCTTGGCGAGGTGGGAAGGCCCAGTACCCCGAGGATGTTACCCAAGCAAAACCTTTGTTCTGCCTGCATAAAAATCCAAATACGGGGAAGCTAACGTACCCTCGTCCGCCGATTTAATTGAATAAACGAACCGCAGCCGGTTCGTCGCGTTTGCTTTCGGGAGTGCCGTTCAAGTAATCGGACTAAAGAACTTTTTCAAAGTCCATTGAAGAATATTACGACATACTTGATGGAATATTCTTCTCATGGGCTTTTTAAAACGGGAGTGCCGTACAGTATCGCGCGAAAGACATTTACTGATAATTATAATTAGTCCGCGCGCGATATTGTAGTTTATTATCCGCGAGTGTTTCTCGCGAGTGTCCTGTGCGGTGAGAGGAGAAGGCCTGACGTCCTGAGAGGAGGAGGAGGAGGTCTGAGAGAGACATCGGGCACCGGCGGAGCAACCTTGGGGTAAGTATCATCTCTTATCTGCTAAAATTAATAGTTTTTCCCACTTATTCGGACTGTTTTATTTCGATAAGCTAAAATAATTAGAAAAAAAGAAATCATTTAAAATTTTATAAAAATTTATTTTTGTAAATATTTTTTCCGGAAAATATATAATTATATCAGTGAAAATCTAATTGAAAGACGAATTAAATGCGCGTAAAATAATGTGTATTTTTTGAAACATTAATTATTTTCAACGCCTCTTTAATTTATATCTTTCGTTTTTGTTACAGTATCATCGTAGCTATGTGGCCAAATTACCCGTTGCGCATCAGATCGGTGAGTGACGAATTTTTTATAATAGTATGAGGTAACGAATTTGTGAAACCTATATTAGATATATTTATGTATTATATCCATGTAATAGTACTATAGATAAATGCGACTTCTCACAA
Source organism: Temnothorax nylanderi (assembly GCF_030848795.1). Classification (NCBI taxonomy): domain Eukaryota; kingdom Metazoa; phylum Arthropoda; class Insecta; order Hymenoptera; family Formicidae; genus Temnothorax; species Temnothorax nylanderi. The sequence continues at coordinate 7,181 of NW_027250198.1, read as the reverse complement.
ATCCGTTGTCCTAAAATGGATAGACTAGATCAGACTACGCTGAATAATTAATCCTGGAGCATCATTATTTTATTGATTTATTGTGCTTACGGGAGAATGCACCCATAAGCACATACATTATGTCGGTGCATTATTTGTTAATGCATCTAATCTGTGCATCGTAGAACACACGAAAATATACCAGTCGCTTGAAATATAAACAAGTTATTTAAATTTGGTAAATATATATTCTATTATCAAGTATATAACGATATTAGTTATGGTCTTTTTTGTACAATACTAAAATCAATTATTTAAATTTAATACATTAATTACAAATATAGATTAGAAAAGGCTATAAGGGTCACACGCGGATCAAGGTGCGTTTAAATATTATAGTGATTTATTAATCAAATTCCAACAATCCAAACGTTTCGGCTCCTGTCCGAGCCATCCTCAGTGGTATAATGTTAACAATAATAATATGTTCTCCTTCAACATGGTGAGATTACTGTTTCAATTTTACAGAAACCTAGTGAGACTACAAGGTCCAAATCTGTAAAGTAATTAAGAAGTGACATCCTTGTCTTAAATTAGAATTCTAGAATAACTCACCAGGTAGTCTGGAGAAACGAATACATCGCAGAGTCAAATAAAAAGATGTGAACATATGGCAAAAGCAATGATCAGTACAAAGAGATCTGTACGAGGAGATCCCGTCGACACGACGCACAACACAATAATGATTCGGTAACACAGGCAGGGACACGTCTTATGACAAACTTTGGCAGATATAAATTGAAAAACGTGTAGGTCAAACGTAGCAAATAATAAATAATATGAAGTGAACGATGATAAATACAAAAATATTTCGCTGGTCGGGAATGTCTTAGTCAAACATTGGTAAAAATAAATTTAAACGTATAGATCGCAACTTAAAAAAATACGAAAATTCCAAACATAAATCAACGGTAAAAAAACATATGATCTTGCCGACGAACAAAGGTGTCATGGACGTGGTTTTACAATTTCTCTAAGGTAGAAACGTATGCGTGGTGCAAAAACTCTGTATCAGACTGAGAGTTCAAACTGTTCTTTTGTAATTTAATATGTAACATTTCCGATACGAGTCGCTTCGATAAAAACTTTTCCTTGTCCAATATTTCCACATTTTCCCAATCAAATTCGTGGTTAAAATTTAATCTATGTTCCGTAATGACGGACTGAGTTCCGGTGTTTCTACGGATATGATTACGGTGTTCCGTAATTCTCGTTTGAGTTGCCTCAACGTCTGGCCAACATAAGTCCCGTCGCAATTTTTACATGAAATTCTATACACGACGTTACTGTTTGATTGGGTAGGAAGGATATCTTTCTGTACTTTGATGAAATTCCTTAGTTTATTAAGACTGTAGAATGACAGGTTGACATTCAGATCCGAGAACACATTTTGAATTTCTCCGATATATTGGAAACATATGGTACAGAGTAAACCACTTGCCTCGACTTTCTTCGTTCGTAGGTGGAGGTTCATTCTGTTTACGGGTGCGTCTATTAAGTAGAGACTTGATTCTCGTATTAATTGTGTCGAATATGAATGTCAACGGGTAGTCATTCAGTAACAGAGTGTCTACAATGAATTTTATATTTTTTTGATGGTATCTGGGATGAGATAATAATAAGGCCCTATCAACCATGCCCATGACCGTGTGACCCTTATAGCCTTTTCTAATCTATATTTGAATTTCGAGGGTCTTTCACACTTTATTGGACATTAATTACATTTTTCAAATTTGTTTTTAAAATTATTAAGAAATAGACAAAGAACTAAAGTAAAATTTTATAAATATAGAATAACATTTTTTGGATATAAGATTTCACTTAAGTTTTTTATGACTTTTATTTTTCGTGTAGAATAAAAATTTTTAAAACATATACTTTTTATATTACAATTAAAATAAATAGAAAATAATTTTTTTATAGATAGACAGTTTAATTATAATTGAAGAATTAAAAAATAATAAAAGATATAGATATCTGTAGGTTTAACAAAATAAAATAAATTAACTGATTATATAGATAAGAAAAATTTTGATACAACAATTAAATGTGTTTTCTTCATTTTCTTTTCTCTCTCTCTCTTCCTATCCCCTATATTCCTCCAGGATTAAATATTACATAAATTGGTGTAAGAAAGCAAAATGTATTAATAAATTCAATATGCATGTACGTATTACAAATGGAAAAGACCAAAAGATATTTTGATTCGCGTTGCATATATTCCACACATGAATCTCATTATATATAGATCACATTAAGAAGTGTTAATCGTACCTACTTATTTTTATTGTACACATATGTACAATGTACAATGCACCGATTTTATCCTAATCTATTATAGTTTATCCATGTAACTTGGCTTTGTATAAACAAAGCAAAATAAAATGACGTGAGATCCAGTAAATATTTTGTCGCGGGACAGAATCATTTTTTATGTGGAATTATCTCAAAGTTGATAGTTTTCATATCAATTATATTACATTAAAATGCATAATATAATCGTAGATATGTATTTCTGATAAGTCATACTAAATATAATGTTGATAACAATTTGCATTATATTAATAACGAAGTATTTATATAGATATGTAGGTATATGAAAGTTTGTAAAGACAAATGTTACATGCGCGGAACTTAATAAATTTATTTTATCGAGATTGCGATACTAATTATGTGAAGAAATTATTGTTCCCTTTGATCTCACGTCATTCAATCTGAATATCTTACTTGATATCTAAAGTGAGATTAAGTAACGATTCGTGATTTGGTTCGCGGTTCGGTTCGCGATTCGATTTATATTAAACATTGTTTGTCCATTCATTAATAAATAATTGATTGATCGAGTCATCAATTAATTTTTAAATTTCTGTTGTCTCGTGTTTCTACATTATATACTATTGAAATCCAGATAATCGCGACTGATTGTGAGATATAATCGCGACGATTTTTATTAGAACGCGATTAACATAAAATTCTTTCATTTCTTGATGATATAATTCTGTTTTACTTTCTATTACTGCTATAATTCTTGGACAAATAAATTAATTACGCGTATCTTTGTGAAATTAAAAGCAAAATTAAGTCAGACTTAATTGGTTGTTTATTTTTTCCGATATGATTAACGCGCGCTTATTAACGATCGCAACGATTCGTAATCGACCGTAACATTATAATCGTCTGCCGGCGCTGTTAATCAGCCGGCATTGAAGGAGTTTTTCTCCTTCTCATTTTCTGGCTGACATACAGCCAAAATGGATTTTGCCAGTAACAACGTAATAGGTGAGTTCAATGATCTTGGCCAGAAGAAACTATGGAAACTACGCTACAGCTTATAAGGTAAGGTCTATATTGACCAGAGAGAGAATTGGTTCGTAAGGTAATTAATTAACATACATAAAATAATATACAAAATAATTTGACACACCTTACACACCTGTTTATTTGCCCAAAGTAAGGCTATTTTCTTTATATTTTCTCGCATATGTGCGAGATTAGAAAATCCCTTCTTAATTAAATCTCAATCGCGCGCATGTTAAAACCCTCAATTCTATATTTCCCAAATCTCAAGTGATCATATCACATTGAGGTATCCCGCTGAATTAACCAGCAAATCAGGTACCCTATAAATCGTGTCGCGGTCTGAATTAAAGATTTATATTAGATTTATACTAAATTGTAATACGGGTAGGTAGGACTATATATCGGAATATGGGTACACTGAGAGAAATTTGTTGGTGATTAAAACTATACTCGTTTTGTGAGACGTAGCATAGTGAACTTGTATGCGATATGTGGTTCATACATCCAAAATTCTGATAACGGCGCCTTAACGCGTCATAGTAGTCGATACAGAGACATTTAGTCATAAGTATCTAGACAGTTTGGTAATCTTCTCTAGACGTGTGGTACCGCGAGTCATTTCTATTCGTAACGCTCATCAAATGAATCGTATATTTACGAACACAAAATTTCGTAATGAGCCGGCACTGGTTTCTGACATTCACCCGACATTAAGAAATATTATATCATATATCCAATTCAAAATTTTATTACTCTTTTTAAACTGAATTTGTTTCTTCAGTTCTCTACGAGTAGGTAGGGATTCGGGTAGGCAGGGACAAGGGGATATAATTCGATAGTTAAAAAGATTGTAGACAAAATGATAGTAATTACTTTAATATAATAACTCAAAAAGTACATTAAATATTACTAATTTTTTATATTAAATAATTTTTATATTAAATTTGGTGGCCGTGAGCGCCCCTATCAAGACGGCAACACGTTCAGCTACGTTTCTCGCGAGCGCTCGACCGCGCCGACCTAAACGTATAAACAAATTCGGCAGCAATATTCATTGCCCATTGATCGACACTCTCACCGACGCCTCATCGGACAAGAGTTAGACGGGCATATAGTGGAGTGGCACCATCGCGACTCGCCGAAGAGTCGCATGGTATTTTTGAGGACGCATCCTCCACATACCATAGCTACCTCCAATCATATACTCCTCTCCATCGCTATCATCCCTGATCGACATCGACACACGCATCCCCACATTAAATTTATTTAATATATTAAAAATTAATATTTTACATTAAATACTCTAATTTTATATTAAGTAATACCAATTTTACAGACATTATAAATATTATGTACTTGTATATATTGTATATCAAAAAATATATATTGTAATATATTGTAATATAATTGTATTAAATAATGTAGTATTAATTGTATAATATTAATTGTGTAAATGTAATCGGATGTGTATAATAAGACGGAAATCATGACGCGTTTGGTAAACGTTTACTTTTTAAAACTTTAAGTAGTTTTTATTTACTAAAAGATTGTTAATAAATTCGGGAGATCTTCATTCAAAATTTTGTATTAGAAATTATTTACTACAAGTATATAATTTTATGAATAAAAGTGTGAAAAGTTCGATGTTAAGACAATGATCATTTACCTGTAAAATTTTTGCTCACAAAAGTCGACATTCGCGTCTTAGATATGAAATGACAAGTCAAATTACATAGTTTGCGAAATTTCGGATTTCAGATTATCATCCGTTATAAAAAATCAGAATTTAAAACGTCATATTTTATGTTGTTCTCGATGAAACATTTTCGCGAATTTCGTATTATATTAAATATTTATTAAACAAATTCTCTTAAATTACGTTTGAAAATTTGCTCGTGATTTTTTGAAACTTGTAAAGTCTATCCCGCTGTTGAAAGTAAAACGGGAATTAAAGTTCATACGCGCAATCAATTATATCGTTCAATTCATTCGATTATATATGTAATTAAAGTCGTAGACGCGATATTGAGAAACGTTTAATGCTTGTGAAATTACATTTATTATCACGTAGAGAAATAATTATACGGACTCGCGCGCGCGTTGCAACGAATATTATAAAAATTACATATCGGAATTGATTTGGGTCGTTTTATTCGTCGCATATTTTTCAATCCATTGATCATTGCTTTACATCAAAGCTTTGTTTATTTTTTCGCGTATTGGTCATTTCTTTGAGTTTCGCTAAATTTAGTATAGTATGACATAATTGACACTCTCGTAATATAAATAATAATTATTAATGATCTTTTTGATTGTGATTGCTCGTGTAAATTAAAAATAAAGTAAAATAAACTTTGTACTATAGTTATATATATTCAATAATAAGAAATATTACATAATAGCCTCCCATGTTTTACATTGTGAGAATTTCGTTTTATTGTACGCATACCGAATGTCATACAAACCATGATCGGGCGCAAGGTCACCGCGTGAGATCTATGCATGTTGCGGAATTTAATCTGAAGCCTACAAAATAAAGTCACAATTATCGTAAAATAGAGAATGCCTTTTCACATGGATAATATTAACGAACAAATACATCAGTTTTATATATTATATAAATATCTATATAATGTACACAAATATTATCCTCTAAATTCTTATGGCACTTGTACTGCTATATTAGCAGGGCAACTGACAATGGCATGTAATTGTACATTAAGCGTCTAAATGCCTTAACAGCTTATACAGAAATATTACTGTATGGGGAATCTTTTGCGCCATGGTTTACATGTTTGTATGTAATAGCATAAATAAATAATTATGTTCAATAATTATTAAGCTAATCATACTTGATAAGTATTGATTTTATAAAACACAGAAGAAGAATATTATATTTGACGCATGGCATTTGTTAAAAATTATCTTCTCGATCTAAAAATTACCTATTTCTTTACTACAAATAAGTTAGAACAAATATTGAACGTAGTCACTTTAAAAGTATTCTTAGAAATGCATCTGATATATCTACATTTCAAAGCATTTGAAGAATATAAGTTTATAATTCTACTTTAAACATAAAATTGTGTTTAAAATGGATTAATTATGAATTTATCATTTTCTTCCCATGAACTCTTCATTCAAGACGCCTAGTTGTCAAAGTACGTATAAAATAAATGTCAACTTACCATATGTGCTAAAAAAAATGATAGAATAAAGTAAATCATAGATACCTAAACGTGATCACTTAAAAACATGATACAGTGTTCATGATACGCGCATTATGTTTGCGTTTAAAGAACTAAAATTTAATAAGTTGTATTTTTTATAAATAAAGATTATTTATGTGATCATTAAGAGTATGTTATTTTATAAGAAATAAGCTTCAACCTGATTGAATTTATATAAAATTGAAGAGAATTCTCGTATTCATACGTGAATATACGTTTCCTAGTAGAATTCTCTTGAAAAAAAACCTACTTCTCAAATGTATATATGCTTCCGTTTCTTACTTGTGGAAAGTGTTTTACTGTAAAAATTATAGATTTGTTTGAAGTAACAAAACGTCATTTTTTTTAAGAACCTTATTATTTCATACAATTTTCATATAGATCCTAATGTCCATGTCTTTTACAATAAATAAGTACTATATGTATCTCAGGTCTATATCACTTCTTAGCAAGAACTATTCTTACAAATTATCTGTACAAGTTTCTTAAAATATAGCTTACTTACAGCTAGGAACTCGAACTGGAGCTTTACGTTACATTGAAGTGCATTAGCAAATAGTATGTTTATATATAGTGAAAACGAATCTATAAGCATATAATACTATACAGAGT
>NW_027250197.1:0-36358 GCF_030848795.1 Temnothorax nylanderi | reverse complement strand
AAAAAGCAAAGTTATTACAGACTATTTTATGTGCACTTCATGAAAACGATCTAGATATTGTCAGTATTACGTTTGATGGAGTATCTTCCAATATATCTATGTGTGAAGAATTGGGCGCACGTTTGAAAAAAACTGAAATTGAACAGATTGTACCATATTTTGTCCATCCCGCTGATGAGTCTAAACGTATATATATTTTTTATGACGCGTGTCACATGATAAAACTTGTTAGAAATGCACTTGGTAAGGAAGACTTAAGTGATAACGAAAATCATATAATTAGTTGGAAATTTATACGGCAATTAGTTTCGTTACAAGACGCGGAAAAATTACACCTTGCGACTAAAGTTAGAAGTAGACATGTATACTTTTACAACGAAAAAATGAAAGTACATTTAGCAGCACAAGTTTTCAGTAATTCGGTAACTGCTGCACTTGGGTTTGGAGAATATGACTTAAAATTACCTCATTTTGCCGGAGCTTCAGCAACCGCGACATTTTGCAAGACATTTAACGACGTATTTGACATATTAAATTCTAAAAATTTAAATAATAAAACAGAACCAAACGAGCAATAACGAAAAATAAAATACGTATTCTAAAAGATAACATTGAGAGGTTTGTTTTATATATTAAATCTTTAAAAATTAAAGACGTTCCTGTACTTCAAAGTGTACGAAAAACAGGCTTTATTGGGTTTGTTATTGATTTACAAAATAGTATTGCTTTAGCAGAACAGCTATTTAATGAAAATACAATAGAGTTTTTGTTAACATACAAATTATCCCAAGACCACATTGAAACTTTCTTTTCTTTGATTAGAAGAATGAACGGTTGGAACAATAATCCGAGTGCAAAACAATTCAAAGCATCTTATAGAAAAGTATTACATTTAGCAAATGTGTCTGTTCCTTTAAGTGCAAACTGCATTCCACAAGACGACACTGTACTACTTAATGTATCTAATAATGAATCTGTAAGAAACGAGCAAGTAACTGCACATAGTGTACAACAAAACGCAGATAATGATTCTGAGCAAGATGTTGCAAATGCTATTTTTATGGATCATGATTATTTTAATCAAAACAATAATTGGTTCTTAACTGAATATGCTGAGGAAGTTATTACGTACATGTCTGGATTTGTTGCTAAAACTATTACACACAAAATTGATTGTTTATTTTGTAAACAATTGCTCATTGCAAGCGAGGCACAGAAAGAATCAAACACATATACTGGTAAACTGTTACAGCGAAAAAATCGCGGTGGTTTGTATGTAGCATCACCTGATGTTATTATAATATGTAAGAACGCAGAAAAAACTTTCAGAAGTAATCAAGACAAATTATTTACAACTAAAAATATATTAAATGTTTTAATATGTCAATCTTTCCGCTCACTTCCTTCATATGTATTTAATACAGATAGACATATTTATGAACAGTATCTATTGTTTGATCACCGAAGTCAAATAATAAAACTAATTTTGAAAACTTTTTTCAACGCGCGTCTTAAACATGAAAGTACAACGCTTACAAATTCCATCCGAAGAATAAGAATGAAAAACAATAAATTAACACTTTTTCAAAATCAATAGAATTCGAATTATAATACTGAATAAGATACATATGGTTAAAGTTTTCTCTGGTATTTTAAAAGTATATAAACAAAACTACTACACATTTTTAATACTACAACATTTAATGTTATATGTTTCTATAACATTAATTGTTAATATTCATTTTATGTTAATGTAACACATTAATACTATAACATTTTATATGTAAACGATAAGTATATATCCTAATAAACACTAAGCAACAGTTCCAATACATCTGTCATTTTATTTTGTATTCAATTATACCTTAATTATTTTATATATTTATTTATAATTATACCTTATTTATATTTATTTGCTATTCAATTAGACTTTATTTTATACATCGCAATTCCCTGAATGAGGTTCCTGCGCCTTTCTGCATATCTTTTGAAAAACTATAAACATATAATACTTTACATTATTTTGATTTGAAGCTGAAGAATATTTATATATAATAAATAAATATATATGTGATAAAATCTAACCATACTCAGATTTATTATACATTACCTGTGAAATTGCCATGGAAACGAAGGATTCCATTCTTTGTAACATATGTGGCACTTCATAATTTTTGGCAATTTTAGCCACACTAACTTTTGCTATAAAATATTAAAAATAATTATCACTTAAAATAGTAGCGATTTTAAGATTATAATAGCTCATATATATATAATAACCAAAATACATACAACTTGTGTTTGTTCCTAATATCGATGGTATTTACTTTATGCCGTATAGCTGCAGAACCACAGAGTAATATGCTTTTTACATATAAACAGATATTGCTTTTTACGTCATCTGTTTATAGTATTTATTAACGTTTGATATATATAGTCACCATCTACCATAGAGAAAGAGAGTTTTCACGTTCCCCAGCACTTTATTTCACTACTTTATTTTATTGGCGTCCTTTTATAAACTTGAATAAATACCGATAAACAAACTCGCCGTAAAAAGCATTATCTTTTTATATGTAAAAAACGTATTTACTCTGTGATACAGCAACTTCTAGCCGTTTCACGTTCCAAGTTAGTTTCTCGTTCCACCTCGCTCCTCTTTCTTAATGCCTCCCTCCCATCACACTTATTTTGCGTACGCATGCGCGAAACGAGAGAGAACGAACAGCCACACAACAGAGTGTCTCTCTTTCTACGTCGCCTATACCCCCACTCCTTAACGCTCGGTCTAGATATAATATGTCTATGGGTAAAATCCATGCACTGTGCGATTCTCAAAAATCTCTGCAACCCAGTATTTCTTTTTTTTATATTTCCTTCTTTTATTTTCTTCAATTGCAGCTATCACGGCAAATGCTACTGCTATTCGTCTTTTTTGAATTTCTGAATTTCTTGAATTTATAATATTTGCACATTCTACCATCCACTCATAATATTTCATTGACGGCGAACACATTTGTAACGATGCACCCCCAAAGATGCATCGTTCCGGCATAACATCCCGCCGAGACCGCCCGGCCGACCATCCGCCGGGCGAGGAACGGGCACGGTGTGCCCACCGTATTTTAAACCATTTATCGTAGCGTTAGGAAGCCCGCGAACGGACTTGCCGCGGCAACCGCCTCAACGCGCCGAGCGGTGCCGACCGCAACCGAAGACCGCCGAACGCGATCGCGGCGTCGGGACGCCGTATTTTCCGACCGTTCCGCCGCACCATCCCGGCGCTCGCGATCGCCGTCGCTACCCCCGCCACTGCGTAACGCCGCGGCGCCGGGTATAAAAGACGAGCGTTTTTAACGCTAAATGCGATTTCCTGATCACCGCTCCGACCGACCGCACCGATCCTGAATTCCCGCATCTTTCTAGCAAGTCAGAACGAGGGTAGAGCGCCTCCGGCATTCTCTGTCTTCGCCGAGCGATTCTCGAGAGACGACAAGCTTTCTTCCACACCGCGCCCGCACGTCAGAACGAGGGTAGAGCGCCTCCGGCATTCTCTGTCTTCGCCGAGTGATTCTCGATCGACGGCCGGCTTTCTTCCACCGCACCCCCGCGAGTCAGAACGAAGGTAGAGCGCCCCCGGCATTCTCTGTCTTCGCCGAGCGATTCTCGTCAGACGACCGGCGCTCCTACACCCCGCGCCCGCTAGTCAGGACGAAGGTAGAGAGCCTCTGGCATACTCTATCTTCCCCGAGCGCTTCTCGGTACCCGACCGGCGTCCTTGCGCACGAAGTATCCGAACGGGGGCAGAGCGCTTCTCTGCCTCCACCGAGCGCTTCTCACCGGATACGCCTGCCACCGAACGCACCGAATTGCAGCGATCTCGCCGCCGTACCCGCGCCCGTGCGCCCCGCGCCTTACCTCGCGCCACCCGTCACACGCCGATCGCCCGTCACGATCACCACCCGCGTGCACTCCCGCGCGCACCGCGTGCGCCCCGACTCTGCGTCCTGCGCTCACCGCGCCGTTGTGCATACCGCGACTGTTACACTGTGCGCTCAATCCGCTGTAAATATCGCGACCGTCCATTATATAATAAATTCTGTCACGTTAGTTGTTAACCACGATACACTTCATTTTGCCGAACCTCACCGCGCGTCCGTTCCTCCGCACCTCCTTCGAACCCAGCCCAGCCGCGAGCTAGATCCGCGTTTCGAACAAAGGTTGTTTTATGGCGCCCGAACAGGGACCTGACCGTAAGGAACGGACCCAGGAAACCGGCAAAATGAAGGAGTATTTCTATAGATTAAATAAGGCCTACTTGATAACCGAACTAAACTCACTCGGACTCGACACCGAGGACAATCTCGACGATCTACGCCGCCGATTAAATCGATTTATCGACGCCCACCCCGAGCAGTTCCAGGCGGACGCGTCCGACACCCCCCCCCCGCTAACTCTGACCGTGCCCACCGGAAGACCGACAAACGCGTCCGACGCGCCCCCAATAACGCTGACCGTACCCACCGGAATATCGGCATCCCCCGTAACGATAATTCCAGCCGACCGCCCGGCGGACCCCGCCCCCCCCACCACCCAGATAATGAACCAAATGCGAAAATGGGGCCTCCACTTCGACGGGAAGGACCCATGGGCATTCCTAGAACGGATCGACGAGCTCCGCGCCGCGTACGGATTCTACGATGACCACTGGCTCCGCGGGCTGCCCGAACTCCTAAAAGGGGACGCCCTCCTGTGGTACCGTAACAACCGCGACGGATGGGTGACCTGGGGGGATTTCATCGCCGATTTTAAAGAGACATTCCTGCCGCGACGATACCGACTGCAACTGGTAAATGAAATCCGCGACCGCGTACAGAAAGACGGGGAACCGTATGTGAAATACGCGACACAGATGCTGACCCTCATGCGTAGGGCAGGGGGCTACTCGACCGAAGAGCAGGTCGAGCAGCTCTACGAGAACATGCACCCCGATTATCAAAACCGTATCTGGCGAAGCGACGTCCGCGGCCCCCGGGAACTGCAGCAACGAGCAGGCGAGTACGAACGATTGCAGCAGAATTGCAAAAAGCGCACCGTCGCGAAGAGCACCGCCACCGACCCCCCGGTCACCGCCGCCGTGTACAGTCGAAGCGAGTGCTGCTGGCGTTGCAAGCAACGCGGCCACACGCGCTTTGACTGCCGACGCCCCGCCCGGAAGTTTTGCTCACAATGCGGCAAGGACGGCGTACTGACAAAAGATTGTCACCCGCCGCCGGGAAACGAAACCGGGATCACGGAAACGCCGGCCGCCCCCCGGTCCTCCCCGTAAGATTCACGCCCCGGCCGCACCTAAAAACGCGCATCCGCGACCGCCCGTTAGAGGCCCTACTAGACACTGGCTCAGACATATCGTTCGTCAACGAGCACACCGCCCGGCTCGCGCAAACCCTCGGTTTCCCCGTAACGCCGGACGAAGGGCAAGTCCAGTTGGCCAACGGGCAACTAATAACGCTGCCCGGCCGCGTCCGATTGCCGATTCAGACCGCCGGCAAGACCGTCTGGCACTCGTTCACGATTATGCCGAACCTGAAAAACGCGATGTTACTCGGGGTAGATTTTTGGGCCAAACTCGGCCACGCCATTCCCGCGCCGGCCACCGCGAGTCACCGCAGCCAGACACCCGCCACCGCGATGACCGAGGGCATCGCCCCGCGAACCCCGACCGAGGAGGAGAGGCTCCGAGCGTTCCTCGCAGAAGAACTCCCCCTCTTCGATCAGATAACCGGGCCAACCGACAAAACCGCCCACCACATCCGCGTCAAAACGAACCGCGAGCCGATTAAGCAGCGGTACCGACCGCGCAACCCGGCCATGCAGGCCATCATTAACGCCGAAGTCGAAAAAATGGAACGGGAGGGGGTGATCGAGCGCTCGAAAAGCGCATGAAGTTCCCCGGTCGTCGTGGTACGAAAAAAAGACGGGAGCCACCGATTTTGCATCGATTTTCGCCGGGTTAACGACGCGACCGAGACCGACGCCTACCCCCTCCCCCAAATCACCGCGACGCTCGACAAATTACGAGGAGCGAAATACCTGACTACGCTCGACCTTAAGAGCGGGTACTGGCAGGTCCCCCTCACCCCGGCAAGCCGACCGATCACCGCATTCACCGTACCCGGGAAGGGGCTCTTCCACTTCAAAGTCATGCCCTTCGGTTTACACTCCGCCCCCGCGACGTTCCAACGGCTACTGGATACCGTGCTCGGGCCGGAACTCGAGCCACACGTGTTCGTGTATCTCGACGATATCATTATAATCACGAAGACGTTCGAGGAACACCTCCGCATACTGCGCGAAGTTTTCCGCCGCCTCCGCGCCGCGAACTTACGGCTCAACCCGGCCAAATGCAAATTCTGCGTAGACAGCCTACAATATCTCGGGCACATCGTCGACCGCGAAGGGATCCGTACCGACCCAGAGAAGGTCCGGGCAGTCGCCCAATGGCCTCGGCCGCAGACAGTTAAGCAAGTACGGCAATTCCTGGGCGTAGCGTCGTGGTACAGGCGCTTCATCCAAGATTTCGCGACAGTCGCCGCGCCGCTCACCGCGCTCACGCGAAAACACGCCCGCTGGAACTGGGGGGAAGAGGAAGATACCGCATTTGAGAAGCTAAAAGACACGCTGACATCCGCGCCGCCGCGCCGGTCCTCGCCTGCCCCGATTTTTCACGGCGATTTGTCCTGCAGACCGACGCCAGCACAACCGGCCTCGGGGCCGTGCTCACGCAGAATTTCCCAGAGGGGGAAAGAGTAATCGCGTACGCGAGTCGCACGTTAAACCAGGCCGAACGAAACTATAGCGCAACCGAGCTCGAATGCCTAGCGGTAATCTGGGGGATTCGCCGGATGCGCGAATACCTCGAGGGCTACCCCTTTACCGTCCTCACCGATCACCAGTTCCTGCGGTGGCTGCAAAAGTTAGACACCCCGACCGGCAGGCTGGGCCGATGGGCATTCGAGCTCCAACAGCACGACCTAGAGATCAAATACCGGAAAGGAGCCCTCAACCGGGTCGCGGACGCCTTGTCTCGGCAACCCACCACCGCCGCCGTCACGATACCGCCCCGCGGTTCGTGGTACCGCCGCATGCTACGGGTCGCGCAAGAAAACCCCCGGGACCACCCTGATTACGACATCCGAGACGGGAAACTATACCGACACGTACTACACGACCTAAACTTTAACGAAACCCCGCCCGAAAATCAATGGAAGGCATGCGTGGCCAAAGAACAGCGCCCCGAAATCCTCCACCAGAACCACGACGCTCCCACCGCCGGACATCTCGGGATCGCAAAGACCATAGCGCGCATCGCCCGACTATACTACTGGCCCGGCATGTTCCGGGAAATCGCGAACTACGTCCGAAATTGCCCCCGGTGCCTAGGACACAAAGTCGCGCAAACCCGACCGGCGGGAACGCTGCACGCCACCGCCGTCACTCGCCCATGGCAGCAAGTCACGCTCGACTTAATCGGACCGCTGCCACGATCGAAACAGGGCCACACGTGGCTCCTGACGATGCAGGACCGCTTCTCTAAATGGCTAGAGATGCGGCCCCTGCGCCGCGCCACCGCTTCCGCCGTAACCACGCACATCGCCGAAGCGATTTTATTCCGCCACGGTTGCCCTGACACGATATTGTCGGACAACGGCACGCAACTCCGGTCCGGAAAACTCGAAAAAATGCTCGCCGCCCATAACGTTCAACATGTATACACGCCGGTCCACGCGCCGCATTGCAATCCGGTCGAGCGAACAAACCGGGTTGTAAAAACGATGATATCGCAGTATGTCGACCGAAATCACCGTAATTGGGATGAGCGCATCCCCGAATTGCAATTCGCCTATAATACGGCCCACCACGAGGCCACGGGTTATACCCCCGCATACCTCGTCTTCGGCCGCGAACCGACCTCCCCACTCAATCGGGAGGCCGCCCCGAATACCGCAGCCGCCCCGCCAGACGAGACGCGACGTCACCTCGAGGAAGCCTACGAGCTTGTACGGATACATTTGGCGCGCGCTTTCCAGCGGCAGGAAAAGTATTACAACCTACGACGCCGTCAATGGGCACCGAAAGTCGGGGAGTGGGTGTGGAAACGCGAATACCCACTCTCCAACAAAGCCGCCGCGTTTAACGCGAAGCTCGCGCCAAAGTTCCGCGGGCCCCTCGAGGTGCGCCGGATAATATCGCCGGTAATCGTCGATCTACGCGACCGAAGCGGCAAATGGAGCCGCCACATACACGTGCAGGATTTAAAACCCGCGCCCGCCGCCCCCCCGCCCGCCGACAACAAGGAAAACAGCGACATCGACCACCAGGAGGATAGCGATACCGAGGACGACGATAACAACAATAACGGAGCAAACCCGGAGGACGACGACGACACCGAAACATAAGAGACATTGCCCCACTCCCGAAATAGGCAACAATTACCGGCAATAAATACCGATACCGAGAAAGAGTGCTCACAGACGAGCCATGGAGTCCAACCAGAGCGAGTCGAATACCGAGCGCGATATTCTCGCCGAGATCGAGAAGATCCTGGCAGAGCCGGTGGAATACGACCCGGTCTGCCCAGGATTCGGCACGACCTGGACAAGGCTATTTACCCCAGGCTCTGCCGCCGCCGCCGCCGCCATCACCGCCGTCGCCAAGCCCGCAACCGCACCGCCGTCACGCAAAAACGTGCCGACGGTCGGCTGCGCGGTACAACAATCGGACGAGCAGCAACGACGGAAGCTGGAGTGGCTCACCACCCCGCCACCGCCACTGACCCGGAAGAAGCCACGGGCCGCGACGCCCAAAATTACCAGCGTCGAGAGAACCAACCTCCGGCTTACGATCCTACCGGGACGGCCAACGATCTCGCCGAGCGTGCCACCGACACCGCTGCCAGAGCCAGCCACCACGAGACCCGACCAGCCGGCGCCTCCGCCGCAACCAGCTCCGGCCAGCGTCCAACCCCTGCGGGCAGAAGGATCCCGACCGCCACCGCCGATCCCGGTGGAAGTGGAACCCGGACATACCATCTGGGTACCCCACTTCCACGCACACGTATCGCGCCAACACAAAATGCGATCCCGGGGGAAACGCTGGCATATTCGCTTTAACGCGACCGGCTCCGTCCGAACTATTCGGGAAATAAAGGCGAAGCCGTAGAGCGCCAAATTCGCGCTTTTCCAGGGAGGGGGGTGATGTAACGATGCACCCCCAAAGATGCATCGTTCCGGCATAACATCCCGCCGAGACCGCCCGGCCGACCATCCGCCGGGCGAGGAACGGGCACGGTGTGCACGGTGTGCCCACCGTATTTTAAACCATTTATCGTAGCGTTAGGAAGCCCGCGAACGGACTTGCCGCGGCAACCGCCTCAACGCGCCGAGCGGTGCCGACCGCAACCGAAGACCGCCGAACGCGATCGCGGCGTCGGGACGCCGTATTTTCCGACCGTTCCGCCGCACCATCCCGGCGCTCGCGATCGCCGTCGCTACCCCCGCCACTGCGTAACGCCGCCGCGCCGGGTATAAAAGACGAGCGTTTTTAACGCTAAATGCGATTTCCTGATCACCGCTCCGACCGACCGCACCGATCCTGAATTCCCGCATCTTTCTAGCAAGTCAGAACGAGGGTAGAGCGCCTCCGGCATTCTCTGTCTTCGCCGAGCGATTCTCGTCAGACGACCGGCGCTCCTACACCCCGCGCCCGCTAGTCAGGACGAAGGTAGAGAGCCTCTGGCATACTCTATCTTCCCCGAGCGCTTCTCGGTACCCGACCGGCGTCCTTGCGCACGAAGTATCCGAACGGGGGCAGAGCGCTTCTCTGCCTCCACCGAGCGCTTCTCACCGGATACGCCTGCCACCGAACGCACCGAATTGCAGCGATCTCGTCGCCGTACCCGCGCCCGTGCGCCCCGCGCCTTACCTCGCGCCACCGTCACACGCCGATCGCCCGTCACGATTACCACCCGCGTGCACTCCCGCGCGCACCGCGTGCGCCCCGACTCTGCGTCCTGCGCTCACCGCGCCGTTGTGCATACCGCGACTGTTACACTGTGCGCTCAATCCGCTGTAAATATCGCGACCGTCCATTATATAATAAATTCTGTCACGTTAGTTGTTAACCACGATACACTTAATTTTGCCGAACCTCACCGCGCGTCCGTTCCTCCGCACCTCCTTCGAACCCAGCCCAGCCGCGAGCTAGATCCGCGTTTCGAACGAAGGTTGTTTTACATTTTTTCGAAAACTACTGTAATCTGCAATAATAACACTGCAGGTTATGTGTATCAATCGACGCGAGTTCCAAAAATTGACGCATGAAAATCTTTTTCATTGCGCGTCAGAATATCGGCGACATTATACTAATCTAACCTTACCCGAACTTGATTTCGAGCGTCAACTGACGCCCATGAAAAGGCACCTTCATTCTCGAATCGTTTTCATGAAACTCGCATGCGAAATTCAATGTTTTTCAAATAGAAAGTCGCACACGAAAATTATTAGGGCAGGCTCGAGAATACGGTCCCTGTCCTTGTTCAATTTTTAGTAACAAAGATAAAGCGATGCGGTGTGCACTCGAGTATAGTTTTTGAATGCAGCCCTAAAGGCTTTATCTATACACGCCGATAACGTCGCCGCCGATCATGTCACCGTCGATCACGTTGCTGTCGATTACGTCGCCAATCACGTCGTCGTTGATTACATTACCACTGGTACCACTGCGGTCGTCGGCCGGCGTTCGTTGTTCGTCAGATTCCCGAGAAGACCGGACGTATTAATCGATCGTCGGAGTTCTCGCGTTTTTTACACGTTACTCGTGGTTGTTGCGTTCCGCGTACGCGTTACCGGTTCCTACGCTTTGTACATACACCACGTTGACAAATACATTGTGTCATTAATAGCAGAGAAGAATTCTCTCTGTTAATAATACTTCGTCGTTGGCGGTCATTTTGCTCCATTCGCGGCTCATAAGCTATTTCGCAAATAGCTTACAATCTCATCATATCTGTGAGTGAAGGTTATATTGTCGATATATTGCGATATCTCTGAGACAATATCTTTTTCTGTGAGTGAGTGAATTGTTAACAGATTACATCCAGCGGACGGTGAGTCGCGTCGGCACCGCTCCTGATTATTATATATCCTATACCCATAACGAGGCCCATAACAAGGTAACTATTTTTTTTTAAGGTGCCTTTTCACGTTGACACTCCACGCTCATTTTCAGCAAGAAAAAATCTTCAGAAATAATATATGTATCCATAAAATATTATTACTTGAAGATATTACTTGAAAATAATTAACTCTAATCCACCCAACGTTTTTTCCGTCACTTTATTCCGCCAACCATGCACTTTCGTGTCCCACGCATTTTTCAGTACTGTTAATAGCTTTGAAAAATTCTCAAAAAATTATTATAGTACCTTTATACCTTCGACTAAAAGTCAATGTAAAGAAGATTTGGAAATTATTTATTTAAATATTTTTTTACAACAATTATATGTTGAAAGACGCACGTTACGACTTGTTTTATTTAAAAAATCATAACTTACGAACAAATTTACGAAATTTAATGCTTCAAAGCGCAAATTAAAACTAAAAGTAGTGCGAATGAGAAAAAATATGAGATAATTATTATTAATTAAATAGGAATACTTAATTTTGTCGCCGCAAATTTGGTAATTTTTAAATGGTATAGAAGGACTTTAAGGACTTTAAGGACTTAAAGAATGCTAGAAAAAGAATTTCTGAATAAGAAAAGACGAATTTGAAGTGTGACAGATATTTCTTATGTAAAAAAATTAATTTTTTTCGTAGCTCCTCCCCACCTCTTCAATCTGCCTCTGAGCCACCTCTGTGGAATGTCAAATTTTTTTTTGACAGAAATATTTTTTAAATACGCTCAAATTATACACAAAAATACATTTTTATCGAAAAAAAATTCTCACTTACCTTTCACACAACACTTTCGTGTCCCACCGAGATTTTGATTGTTCGCCGTTTCGAGAGTAAATGAGCTACGGCTCTAAAATTTCTGTCCGATGCTCCCTACTACAACAACTTTTTTTAGGCGTGGAGGGAATCATCCCACGCTCGTTTGTTTTTTGGAACAAACGATCGCTAGAAACGCGTGGGACACGAAAGGGCATGGTTGGATGGATTAGGGTTAATATTTTACGTATTTCGAAGTCTATGTTTGATTGTACTGGGACGATTAACGATGATTCAGCGACGACGCTGAACATTAAACAAATTCAATTTTATTTCTTTGATGCTAGCGTCAAAGCGAAACCACTACATTCACCTTATTGATGACGCTTATTTTCAACGTCTTATGAATTGACACCTTCAGTGTGCAAGTAGAAACCTGCACATTGATTCCTCATAGTTTTTAAGTGGGCAAGTAGAGACTGCACATTGCTTCCCCATAATTTTTAAGTATGCAAATCATAAATTTACTGAGTTCTAGAATAAAATACCTTTCCCAGGTAGCACATACACGTTTCAAAAATGTTTTACAAGCATTTTTCCGAAACGTTTTATAACCGATTTCTAGAAACATTTCTCATGAGTAAAAATGTCCATTCGAAAAACGTTCGATGAAACGTTTCTTTTCCGATAATTTAATATGCTTTCGAGAGTTACGTTACAGGTTATGTAACATTTTTGCTGTGTCGCCCGTGTATAAGAGAGAGACAAGAATATAACTTTAATAATAATTAATTACTCGACAACCATGCAGACAATTATCTTCAACTTTGGCATGGACGACAGATTTCCATAGACGAATATTTTCCATAAATTTGAACTAATTCTTATCAAATTGATTTGACTAATCAACCTCCTTAATATTTTTATGTCGAAGAAAACTACATCTAAAATAGTTAACAATTTTCTGCAACAGCATTTTGTTATTAGATTATTACAAAATAACTTTAAAAGATATACAATCTTTATCAAGAAGTACATCTGCTACGCGTTTTGTATTTCTATTACGTTTTTATTAATTTAACATAGATAGCGAATTTACCCTACTATCGGGGCAAGCTGGCTACAATGCAGCATGTTCATATTTTACTTATTACAAAGAAACTATACAGTATAAAGGATCGTTCCTGCTATGAAAATGTAGAGAAAGGTTCTCTCTATCATATTAGTACTGTTTAATCATGATAATTAGTTGTTTAAAAAATTAAATGCCGAAATTGTGAAAACTGCCAATGAGCCCCGTCTCTCTTACTGATGTGCACCAGTTCAGGAAGTTCTTCAAAATAAAACAAACATATAAACGTTCTTTTAATAGCCACGTTCAGCAGAACGTTGACAGTAAGACCGGTAGGACAAAATAAATTTAAGTAAATAAGTGGATATATGTGCATGGATAAAATAATTTATTTTGTGCAATAATTAGTGCAATATAAATTTAAATGTTTAAAAAAAGACTATTACAGCTATTATAGGTAAATATTTTAGGTCAAACCTTACCGATGACCTTGACCTTGACATATGTTGTCAAGGTCATCCTTCTGAGTAACCTTCAGAAGGTTTTAGCTGGCGGCCATTGTTTATTAAAAAGTTATAAACAAAAAAAGTTTAAAAAATATAGCAGTTATTTTGAGTACTAATAGACATAAATAATTGATATTTATGTGGAAATAGTACATGTTTAAACGAAGGAAAATTTTTTAAAGCAGTGATTGAAAGGAAAGTTATTTAAAGCAGAGAATAGAGAGTGTTTGCTTTGTATGTGCTTTCTAAGTTGAAACGAGATTCACATTATACAGGGTCGAGGGATTCGTGTTTATGTATAATAGTAGTCTATTTATGACATTCTTGTATATTAACTATTCTCTGCTTTAACAAAAAGTATGGTCAATATATTAACGATTTACTGCTTTAAATATAGCAGTTATTTTGAGTATTAATAGACATAAATGATTGACACTTTCCACGCAAAACGAGGTGCCACAGGTTTGTGGCGTGTTTTACAAGCTCGTTTATTGTATATCGCCACAAATATTCACACAGATGATCGACTAACTTATCTTGTTCAATACCACCTCTACTTAAACGAGCTCGTAAAGCACGCCACGAACCCATGTAACAACTTGTCTCGCGTGAAAAGTGTATGCGTGGTGGCAATAGGTTCCGCCCCCCTGCGGGGGCTCCACTATTGTTAAACTAGACACATAGTGTGCCTTCGAAGTACATGCGTGGGCTTTTCACGCGTGGAAAGTTATAATAAACCCGAAAACGTATGGATTCGTGGATGGTGGAGCTGGAAACAACGATTTGCTGCTTTAAATAACTTTTCTTCGTTCATGCATGTACATACTATTTCCATAAACAATGACCGCCAGCTAAAACTTTGTGAAGGTCACTCAAGAGGGTGACCTTGACAACATATGTCAAGGTCAAGGTCATCGTGGGGAGGCTCACGGAAGGTATACTTGTGATTCCCGGGGCCTCCCCCAAAAGCGCCGTGAGGGACATTCGAGGGGGTTTTTAGTGGGTTAAAGTCCCATATAACCGCCCTCTCCACCCTGGGGAAGGGGGTATCAGTGTGGATTTTCCCCCCGTTATAATAATAATAATAATAATAATAATAATAAAAGGTCAAGGTCATTGGTGAGGTTGTGACCGGAACAACGAATGGAATGATAAAAAATCTAAAATATAGCCACTTACTACTTGGGCTGTGTTTACGGTCGCCACTGTATTTTCAGGCTTAAATACAGAAACCTGGTTCAACTGCGTTGCCCCGTCCTTCCTTCTCAGCAAGTTGGCTGTCGTTTTTACGTCGCGGACGCGTTCAAGGCCGTTGGCCACGCCCTTGTTAAGCGAAGCGTATATACGGAATATCGGATAGGATGTTCACTGGGGTCGCAAATCAATACTTGTTTTGTTTATTATAAACAAATAACAATTTATTAAATTAGATTGTACAGCAATCTCTCTTAGCGCGCGTGTTCGCTCGATCGCGTGGAATTACGTCGAGTTTTTCCCGAAACGCCGCTTTCTCGGTTAATGCGGATCTTAATGATCAATATAAGCGCAATAGGAATTTCCCGTATCACGCACTCACTGTCTCTATGAATGTATAATCACGCTACTGACGCTAGCGGATAACGGGATAAGAACGCCTTTTTCGATTTGTATGACGCAACAGGTATGCACGTGTTAACGTCTCGAAAGTTCGCGACGGACTGTCCGGGAGGAACGGGTCGAGTTCTCCCACCTTAGACTCACGCATGCGCTGAGTCCTCATTTTAGGCGCGCAGCCATCGTACTGGCTGTTCGTACCTCGGGGTGTAGATGGTACGATTCCATCTGCACTTCGCTTACCGAGTCGCTCTTGAGACTCGGCACCTTATCAGGAGATGCTACACTAAAGTGCAACGGCGTGAATTGGCTTTCGCGCTCGCGTGAACCAAACACGTCGCTGCACGCAAACTTCGCGCAAGCGAACTAAAAGTCACTCGATTTGCACCGAGTGACTCTCAACGTCACTACAGACGAATCATATGAAACCAGGTAAGTATACAGGTAATTTTACCCATTTTTAATTCTTCTCTTTCTTTTTAAGTACCCGGGAACGCTATGGAATCGTCTCATCTAATCACCGGAGTCGGTGTAATAAAGGTAAGTATAAAAGGTAAGTATATCGCGGCTTAATATTACCGCACGCATAATTATATAATAATGACTTTTCAAATTGACAGGGAATAACATAGTAATATCAAATTAATGAATATAATATCAAATTGGCTAAATGCCGTCTAAAAGTGTAGAAAGTTCACAAAAGTGTAAGAAAGTGTAACTGAATACAATAAAAATCAATGCAAAATGCAATGTTAAATAAATCTTTGCCTGGAATGACTCCATTTGGCCGTTCTCTCTTCCGTGAGAAGTAACTGTAAATAATATATATGAAATTCAATGAATTTAAGGAATCTGCACTCGGAGTGCTAAAAGTGTATCAAAAGTGTAATCGCCGTGACTGGCTCATCTCGTACGCTTATTCTAAGACGTCGAGTGTAGCAGGTGTAGAAAGTGTTGCACCTTTCGGTGACTTCGTCTCGTTTGCTGAATTCTAACATGTAGGTGTAGAAAGTGTCGAAAGTGTTGCACCTTTCGGTGGCTTCGTCCCGCACGCTGAATCTGACATGCAAGTGTAGAAAGTGTCAAAAGTGTTAACAAAAGTGTAGAGCCTTCGCTGGCTCGTCTCGCACGCTGAATCGGACGATACAGGTGTAAAAGGTGTATGGAAAGTGTAATGAAAGTGTAATTGCTTTAAACGCGTTAAATCATGTGAACCTTCGTAAAATACTCGGGAATATGTCCCGCTTGTTGTTAATGTAATATTATAAATAAAATTAGTTATCCAATAATGAATATGTCGAATTATCGACGCTGGCTGGAATTATCGCTATTAATTAAATTTATCGTTAGATGAATCGTGTCGCTCGGCTGTCACTCGCGGATCAGTCGAGGATCTACTTCTGTCCCTAAAATTAATATGTAGATAGTAAACAATATGTAAAGTGTAATGACCATGTCTGTGTCAGGGAAATTTATTATCATTGGGAAAAATATAATGAATGAAACTATTAGATATTCTTTAAGATTCATGGTGTTATGATTACGGAAGGTAATACGGTCTCGATTGCACTTTGTGCGAATATGTAAGTAACAAAATGCAGATTACTGCAATTGCAAATAGAATGAATATAAATGACAAAACTATTATTTTAAATTTATCTGAATCCATGTTACTGGACGTATGTTTCTTTAAGGGATAGGATTTAATTTGGCAGGTGAGCAATGTAGTATATCTATTTAATAAATCACATGTGTATAATATATTTGTTCTTGTTATCGTATCAAGTGTCATATGAATGTATGTCGAATCTTATCCTAACAAACTATCGCGTCGGCTCATTGCCCTTATCCGCTTATTAAAATGTATTTATTGCACTTTCTCGTGCAGGAGTGTCTCTTTCGCATAAAAATGAATATAAAGTTATGTCTCGAGTTAAATTCTCGTATTACAAGTAAAACTAAAATAAAATAAAATACTCGTTTGTCGTCCCTTTTGCCCCTATAGGCTTTGGTACGTCTTTTCGCTCGTCTCGGCTGCTTCGGTCTGTTGCATCTCCTCCACCTTTGCTGCCCCCAAGTTCTGCTCGACCGGTCCAGCGGGCTGTACACCCACCTCCAGCAACCTTTGCACCTCCTCGCTTCGTACGAAATTAATTATGCACAGGATTGACCTCGTCCTCGGCCTCACAGAGACCGTCCTGACACTCCGTCGTTGACTGGCTTGCCGCTACGAGTGCACCTGAGTCTGCCCCTGGCTGCTCCTTCTGCTCTTCTGCTGCTGGCGGGTCGCTCGACATCTCACCAGCCCGGCCACTGCTTCCACGGCTCGAATTGGGAACGGAGGATTTATCCTGCGGTTCCAAGGTTTGACCTAATATGTGCATATTTACTCTATTATCTAAAAAAAGGCATGTTAAATCGTTACTCGCATCTCTCGAAGTCTTCTCGAAAGTTTCGAAGTTATTGTTGACTCTTTTCCGCGATGCTGATTGGTTCTGTTGCTGCGCTAATTTCGTGAGCGGCTGTCATAGCATATTTTGACAGTTGTGTTTAAGCTAAATAGCGCGCGCGAGGCGCGCGTCTGTGATGTCTAGTATATAGATAAAGCAAATTATAATTTTGAAAGAAAAAATTAAATAAATATTTTTGTTAACTGTAGAAACGTAAAAAATACGTTTCTTAAATCATGGTTTAAATTATAGTTTTAAACACATTTTTGTTCAAACGTTTCTTAATGGTGGTTCTTTACGGTTATGATACTAACTATATATACGTTCAAAAAACGTATATGAAACTAATATGTACTACCTGGGTTTCTTACGATATAAAGTTTCAGATTTTGTATCCTCACCGTTCGTTCGGAAACTAATCCTCCATTTTCTGTACTTTAAAGTATTTAAAAAAAATTTGAAGATTTTAAAAGTACATAATTTTAGAGTTATTTTAGCCGATCCAGCAACTAATTCCTTTAATATATTTTACTTCTGTCATGCTAGATGCTAGTACTCCCATTCTTTATTCATTTTATGGTTGGTGTTCGTAGTCGGATCTCATTTTCATGATCGTCTTACGTACAATCTTAAGATATTTCAAGTCAATCACAAAGCATTTTAAGACATTACTTAAGATGGTCTTGAAATAAGATTTGATTATAAATATCGGGCTATTTTTTAAATTAAATTGTATTATGTAAATATATATTTTCTTTTGCAGATCTTCTGGAAAAAAAAATATATATATAAGTAGTAAGTGGGTAGGTATGGGGCGTCAAAACAAACCCCCTTCACCGACCCCTCCGGCGCCAGGGGCGTGGCCAGACGGTCTGCCCACGTGACCTCGGAGCGCTCTGATTGGCTGCCGCCTGAGGGGTGGGGGTAACGAGGTAATTAAATGGAGCGATTTGATTGGATACCCCATACCTACCCAGCGTCTGATTGGCCCTCCCCCCTGAGGCGTCTGGTGGTTTTGAGGGGGTAGCACGTGGTAGACAAAAATGGTGGGGACAAATGGCGTGTTTTGATTGGATACCCCATACCTACCCAGCGTCTGATTGGCTCTCCCGCGCCTAGGGTGTCTAGTGTCTAGTGACTTTTTTGGGGCTGCACGTGGTAAAAGACTACGAAACAAAAATGTCGGATTCGAAATAGTAACTAAATGGCGCGTTCTGATTGGATACCCCATACCTACCCAGCGTCTGATTGGCTCTCCCGCCTAAAGGGTCCAGCGTCTTTTTGGGCCTGCACGTGGTGGACGACGCTAAGTCACAAGGAAAAATAGCAGAAGTGTCGACCAGCGCCATTTTGGCGGGAGCACGTGGTAGACGACGCTAAGCTAAAATAAGGATATGATGCTAAGATGCCGAAAACGGAAAGTGGAATTTTTATGTTTTCAGAGAATAGTTTTCATGATTTATGACCGTGTTCTTTTAGGACTTGGGTCTGGACAAAGAGTTTTCGAAACAATGAAATACGTGAAACTTATTTTCTGGAGAAAAGAGAGGGTAAAACGGAGAGGTTCGCTTTGTGACGTGACAAAATTATTTCGTTTTAAATAAAAGTTTTTATTATTGAGCGCATTCGAAAAATATTTACGAGGTAGACTTCAACTAATTCTGAAGAATAAGAGAAAAGAAATTTGTTGCGGAGAACGTGAGGATTGGAAAATAGAAGAAAGTAGAAGTTATATATATGATTTATGACCGTGTTCTTTTAGGACTTGGGTCTGGACAAAGAGTTTTCGAAACAATGAAATACGTGAAACTTATTTTCTAGAGAAAGGAGAGGGTAAAACAGGAACGGACAGGTTCGCTTTGTAACGTGACAAAATTATTTCGTTTTAAATAAAAGTTTTTATTATTGAACGCATTCGAAAAATATTTACGAGGTAGACTTCAACTAATTCTGAAAAATAAGAGAAAAGGAATTTGTTGCGGAGAACGTGAGGATTGAAAAAATAGAAGAAAGTAGAAGTTACAAAAAATGTTTATTACAAATTCTTCTTCATGGGAAAAATACAAATTGTTCAAACAATAATTTTATAAAATTTACAATCCGCGATTCGACAAAATTATACGACGGATTTCGGTGAAGCGCAGCAAAATAAGTTCTAAAAATACTATATTAAAATACATATCGAGGAAAGTTAAATCGGTTATTTGCGTACGTACATTACGCTCGATGTCGTTGTAATTTCCTCTGAGAGTTAATTTCACAATATCTTCATCTATATAATTGTTAGGAAGATTTAACTCTATTTCTTTAATAAGATAACGTGCGCAATTGTTAACATTTTCAGCCACTGATTTTAATTGTGATAAATGTGCATCGATACATTTCGCTATATTTTTCAGTCCGATAAATGTAGGCTTCTGCATCACAATTGCCACTGCGAAAGTTTTTCGTTTCTTCGTCGGTGGACAATTTTCCTCGTCTGTTCGTTGATCCATCCCGGTGGAAGTACTTTCCTCGTTTTTCTTGTACGCCAGCAATATGGATCTTGCTCCGTAGGCCGATGTAAAATTGACGGAGATATTGTTAATGGAGATAGAATTCGGCTTCAATTTGGTTTCTCCATTTAAATATTCGCTCACGAGTCCCATGTTCTCTTGAAACTGCTGCCACGATTTCTCGTCGAAATAAACGCCGTCCGCACAGTTGCCGGTTAATTTGACCAGCGGCACGAAAACCCCCTCGGATGTTGCTTGTAAACCCACGTGAATTCTCTTCGTATGGGAGCTGTTGAGTCCATATGTTGTCGATAGCAGCATATGTAATTGCTCGTTTCTTCCCTCGAAGTAGCGTCCCTTATCGGAAATCCCTTTATCAGGAATAACGCGTGTGAACATCCGCTTCTCAGAATTATTAGCGTCTTCTCTGTGACTAGCCATTGTTCTTATTTCTTCGTAATATCGACAGACACACACACACACACTAATTGAAAAGTCAGATGTGAGAGTTGTACTTTTTCACTGGTGTACGACTTGTCGCTTCGAACGATGGGACTCGAATGATTTTGACTTCGTAACGTTAGTCAAAACGTTAACTTTGCTTGCGTCATTTTAGAAAAATTAGTCGGCGCGCGCAGAAAAAAATTAGAAAACTCTAGATTTTTCTAGACTTTTCTAGATTTTGTTAGTTTAAACTATAAATTCTGAAGTATAGGGAGCTAAGAAAATTTGTTAATAAAAAGATCGGCTAAAAATTTTATACAAAAAGTGTAATAGTTAAAAAATTTTTAAATAAAAATATTTCTAAGAAATAAAGGAACAACAAAAATCTATCCAAGCTCTTCTTCTGCCGGAAGCAATAAATCAATAAATTTTCCGAGTTGTAGTAGTAATAAATCTTTCTATGTTGGTAATGTAACATTAGTAGAAAAATTCAATAGAGGAACTTTTGTAAGTTTTAGAAAAAAAATGTTTTGTGTAAAATTTAACCGATCTCTTTTGTGTTGGAAACAATAAAACAATAAATTTTCCGGTTGTAGTAATAAATCCTTCTAGTTAATGGGACATATAACATTAGTAGAAAAATTCAATGGAGAATTCTTTGTAAGTTTTTAGATAAAAATGTGTTTTTGTGTAAGCCGATTGTGTGTTTAACCGAACTCTTTTTGTGTTGGGAACAATAAATCAATAAATTTTCTGGGTTGTAGTAATAAATCCTACTAAATGTATGTTGGAACAAAGCATTACTATAGAAATTTCTAATAAAGAATTCTTTGTAAGCCCTTAGATAAAAAAATTTGTTTTCGAGAATGGAAGAGTAAAGGCATAGAAAAGCTTTCACGAAAATTTTCACGCTTTCATCGGTAAGGGAGAGTGGGTAGAGAGTGGGGAAAGCCTCAAATTTGTTAACCAATATCCTAGCTAGACAATTTTTGACTCACCTTTATTCTAGATGGTTTTGGAAATATTTCCAACTATAAATAGCCTGTAACACCATAGCTAAGAGTTAGTTCTTACTTGTCCGATCTTACTGGAGTCGTCTTGTACGCTCTTAGTCAGTCAGGCAAGTGTAGTGCTTCGAAAAAATGTCTCTCCGTGTAATTTTAGTGGAGTTTTTTAAAGTAAGTTGCAATTTAAGCAATCGCTTAAATGAGCAACGCGAGTTTGTAGAAGCAGTGTCAAACGACGAAGAGTCTAATTACAGACTATTCGGACGTTTCGTGGATGGGTGTAGCAATACCTTGTTATGCGTGATGAACGAACTGGGTTACTGTGGAAGAAATGAAGCATTGGTGAACATTATTTTAAACGAAATAGAAACGCGCAGAGCTGTTGGCCACGTGGAAGAAGACGCAGGAAGAGGCCATATAGCAAGATTCCTGCGTCGTAACGGAGGAACAGGTAAGTGTTAGAAATAAAAATTGTACCTTAAAATTTTAATATAGAGGAGTTTATCATTAAAATTTAAATTAATTTAATAGTGGAGAACCGCATTGCCGTTGTCCAACCGGTCCGACGAGGACAGAGACGTCGAGCGGAAGAGGACATTGCTGAGGAGGCAGTACCAGCACGTAAGTTGGAAATAATAAAATTAATTAATTATTAAAAATAACGATTATTATAAATATTAAATTTTATAGGAAGAGCTAGATTCGCGGCACCACCACCCGCAAACATCCCCGTCATCGATTTATCTTCTGGTAAGAGACTAATAATAACACGTAAAAGCTAACTCTTGCAATATTAGTATAATAAAAAATATAATTTATACTGTTTTAGATGATGATGATGAAGAAGAAGTAGAACAAGAAGAAGAGGAGGTGAGAATTGTGAGTTCACCCGATTCGGCCGTGTTTACGCCTCGTAAGTTTCAAAAAATAAGTTAAGATAAAAATTTAGCAACGAATAAAAGAAATAACCGAAATGTTACATTTTACCAGGAAGGGAAGAATCGCAATTAGTTGATGATGTTTTCACTCCGGGCATCGACGAGGTGATCGACCGAATATTAATGGAATCCGAGGAGGAAGAGGAGGAGGAGGAGGAGGAGGAAGAGGAAGAACAAGAACCAGAACAAGAACGAGAAGAAGAAGTTCGAAACGCAGAAGATACGCAGGAGGTGATGGACGAGGTGGAGGAGGAGGAGGAGGAGGAGGAGGAGGAGGAGGAGGGGGAGGAGGAGGAGGAGGAGGAGGAGGAGGAGGAGGAGGAGGAGGAGAGTGAAAATAATATTAATAATATCGATGATGATATTAGCGATTCCGATGACGATAACGACGACGACGACAACGAGAGATACGCACCTAACGAATATAAAGGTAATAATATTTCTCTATTATATTATATTTTTATTTCCGTAATTTATTGATCTAATCACAAGTAATTATTTCTGATTAGATGTTTCTTACTCCCCGGTTCGACCTTTGTCTCCGGAAAATGAATAAGAGACAAAGATTTAAAAAGATTTAAAAAAGAAGAAGAACACAGACCTACGCTAGTGATAAAAGCAACTAAAGATGAGTTACCTTAGTATGCTCTATCGCGGTCGTAAAAAATTTTAACTCTTTAAACTCAATATAAATCAATATTATATGAGACTAAGTTTTTTAATTTTTTCAGTACAGTCGGGTGGAGGAGGTGCGGACCGTCCTACCGTTGTTGTTGCTCCGAACACTGACGATGATGATTCGCAAACGCAGAGTGCTAGTGGGGAGGAGGAAGGGGAAAATACTGCTGCTGCTACCGACGCTGACGGATCTCAGTCGCAGAGAGACGGACAGGTGGAGGAGGGGGAAAATACCCTCGTGGAGAGGGAACAAGAGGAACATCTGGTACAGGCACGTCAGCAGGATCGCCAGGTCGGACAATTTAATTATATAGATTTAGTGGCAGAAAACGCGCGACAATTTAGAAATTTCCGGATACTCGGTAGGGAGGCCAGTTTTCGAGTACGTCCGATACCCGTAGGCGAGGATACCGTGCGTTGGCTAGAAAACGCGTTCCGCGAGATTCACGCGTATGCGTTACGTACGACTGGGCCGGGAGATTACGTCGGATTATCGTTTGAGTCGGCGGAACTAACGCACGGTCCGGCGGGGCTATCGTTTCGCCCGGCACGAGACTTAACTCCCGAGAATATATGGGATCTCGTGAGCTCGATCGCGCAAAGTAACGGGGGAATAGATATCGCGCAAAATTTCGACGTGCGCGTTTTCAACGTTGCGATGCCAGTGGGGCGTGGGGGTGCGATAAAGAGGTTAACGGCCATCACTAAGCGGTCAATTTTAGATCTCGGGAATAGCGATAATTTGTGCCTACCTCGTTCCCTCGTGTTGGCACGAATTTATCGCGAGCGCGGAAATCTACGTACGGGAGTGTTGCACGACAGGTGGAATACCGTAAGATGCCGGACTTCCGCGCTTCAGCGTGAATTAGCGTTGGAGCTGGTGAGGAACGCCGGTGTTACGATACCCGAAGACGGGTGCGGAATTCCGGAAATCGCGCGTTTTCAACATTTTCTCGCAAATGAAAATATAGCAATAATCGTATATAATTCCAACAACTTTGGTAGAGGCGAGAATCCTTTGTACGACGGCGCCGAATTACTCGCCTCGTTAGAACGCGAACCTACGTGTCGTTTAAATATTATGTATTACGAGCGTACGCACCATTACAACCCGATATTGAATTTGAATGCTGCCGCCGGTACTCAAAAAGAATTTTGCGTGTCGTGCAACACTGCGTATCGTAAAAACAGAGGACATCGCTGTTCGAAAAAATGTCCGCGTTGTTACGCCACTCCCTCGTGCGAGAATCCCGAAGTAGAAATTGTCAGGTGTGCGGCGTGTAATCGTGCGTTTTTCGGAAACTCGTGTTTCGAACGTCATCTCGCGCAAAATTCTTACGACGGTAAATCGCTCGCGAGCGTCTGCAGTTCCGTGAAGATTTGCGATAATTGCGGGCGATTTGTCAAGAGAGGTTCGCGACACGAATGCGGCGTTTCGTATTGCAAGACGTGTTGTTCGTTGCAGTCCGCTAATCATTTATGTTTTATGCGGCCTCTTCACCGTAATGCCGAAGTAAACGAAGACCCGGGCGAGGGTACGAGTACTACGTTGGCACGAGGAGAGCGGGTAGCGCCTGGTAACGAAAATGACGGCGCGGATGCAACGAACAAACGTAATAGCAAAAAAGAACGCGTCGCATTCGTGTTCTATGATTTCGAAACGCGTCAAGACGAGACGCTTGAGGGTACGGAGAACGTCAAAGTTCACGTACCGACTCTCTGCGTTGCGCAACAGATTTGCGAAACGTGTGCCGCGATAGACGACATGTCGGTGCGATGCCGTTGGTGCGGAGTGCGCGAGTTTGTATTTCGTCGCGATCCTGTACAAGAGTTCGTCGATTTTGTAACGCGAACGAAGAAATGTTACAAAAAAATTATTTGCATCGCGCATAATGCGAAGCGTTCGACGCGCAATTTATTCTAAAGTATTTAGTTGAAAATACAGAAATGACGGAACAGCCACAAGTAATTTTAAACGGAACGAAAATTGTCGTGATGACGGTCGGACATACAAAATTTATCGATAGTTTAAATTATATGCCGATGAAATTATCCGAATTACCTAAAGCTTTCGGGCTACAGGATACATCGGATAAAGGCATTTTTCCACATTTGTTTAACACCCGCGAAAATCAAGATTATATCGGTCCGATACCCGACACACGATATTTTTCTCCCGAGCATATGAAAGCGGAAGAACGCGAACGGTTTCTTTCGTGGCACGCGGAGATGACGCGTAACAACTTCATTTTTAATTTTCAAAGTGAAATTATTAAATATTGCCGTAACGACGTGGATATTCTTCGACGCGCGTGCATGGCTTACAGAAAAATTTTTTTGGAATGCGGAAACGTGTGTCCGTTCGTGGAATGCACGACTATCGCCTCTACGTGCATGAGAGTTTTTCGCAAAAACTTTCTGCGCAAGGAAGAGATAAGAGTCATTCCTGCGAGGGGATATAGATTCGTCGATAATCACTCGCGCAAAGCTCTACAGTGGTTAGTGTGGATGGAGCGCGAGCTCGGACATCCCATAATTCACGCAGGGCGGGGGCGCGAGCATAAAATCGACGGCACGCGCGTTGACGGATATTACGAGACGCCGACTAATGACGACGACGACGACGACGACGACGAGACGCGACGTTACGTACTACAATTTCACGGTTGCTTTTGGCACGGATGTCCCACATTTTTTCAGGTAAATCGCGATAAAACGCCTTCGACCGCAAATCGCGAGGACACGATCGACGCGCGCTACGAACGAACACTCGCGATGACATGTCGTCTCCAAAGAAAGGGGTACCTTGTGACGGAGATGTGGGAGTGCGCTTTCGACCGTGAGTTGCGAGAAAATCAGGCGATGAGGGATTATCTAGAAAATCACTCATTATTGAAACACGCGCCTCTCGATCCTCGCGACGCGTTTTACGGAGGACGCACGGGAAACATCGCCACCCGTCGCGAAATTCGGGGTACGGAGAAAATACGTTACGTGGACGTATGCTCTCTGTACCCGTACGTATTGAAAACCGGTGCTTTTCCGATCGGTCACCCCGATATTTTTATCGGCGAAGAATGCCGAGCGTTAATCGGAACTGCGCCGAACTATAATTTTGATTCGCTCGAAGGTCTCATCCGATGTCGAGTACTTGCACCGCGCGATCTTTTTCACCCGGTACTCCCATATCGCGTACGTGGAAAATTATTGTTCGCGTTATGTCGTAGTTGCTGCGAAACGTTCTCGCAGGCCGCGTGCACTCACGATAACCCCGCCGATCGTGAATTCGAGGGTACTTGGGTATCCGTCGAATTGCGCAAAGCCGTCGAGAAAGGTTATCTCGTGACAAAAGTAAGCGAAATATGGCAATATAAAGTTGCGCGATATGACCCCGGTACTCGGCAGGGCGGTTTGTTCGCCGAATATATAAATACGTTTTTAAAATTAAAACAAGAAGCTAGTGGGTGGCCGAGCGATTGTCATGATGACGAGGCGAAAGAACGATACCTGCGGGAATACGCGGAAACCGAGGGTGTTGTTCTCGATAAGAACAATATCGTCCGGAATCCTGGCCTGCGCTCGGTCGCGAAACTCTGCTTAAATTCTTTCTGGGGAAAATTCGGCCAGCGAACCAATTTGCCTAAGACCGAGGTCGTGAAATCTTGTCAGCGTTTCATGACTTTGCTCACGAGTCCCGAGCACGAGATAATCGACATATTACCCGTCAACGACGAGGTGATATATGCTTCGTGGCGGCTACGAGATGAGGCCGTTGTGGCTTCCCCATTGACAAATGTCGTGATCGCGGCGTACACGACGGCACAAGCGCGCTTAAAACTATACGAATATTTAGAAGCATTAGATAGGCGCGTTTTATATTACGATACCGACTCTTGTATATATTTAAGTACAGGCGATCCGAACGAGTACGAACCGCGCACCGGTAACTTCCTCGGCGACATGACGGACGAGCTCGAGAGCTACGGCCGCGGCACCTATATCGAGAAGTTCGTGTCGGGAGGGCCAAAATTCTACGCTTATATTATTCGTACACCGGACGGACGTACTGTAGAGTCGTGTAAAGTAAAAGGTATTACTTTAAATTATAAGAATTCTTTAGCTGTAAATTTCAATAGTATTAAAGCTTAATAATACAAAGAGAGAGAGAGGGTAGAGGAGAGGAAGAGGGAGGAACGTCGTCGGCGGGGACGGCAATAAATCTGCGTTTTAGTGCAATTCGACGCACCGCGTTTCACGACATTATAACTCGCGAAGAAACGAAAACGTGTGCACCGGTATTGGTAAAACGTAGATTTATCAATAATCGTTATTCACTTCCGTACGGTTACGTGGAGTGAATAACTTTTTCTCCTTCTTCTTCTTTATTTTTAAGTTAGGCTAACACGTTTTCTGCCACATTAGGGTAAAAAAAAAAGAAAAATGTTTTCGTATTATATTGTAAAGTTTTTTAATTTTGTAAAAATAGTTGTAAGTGTAAAAGGATTTTTGTACATATGTAACTAAAAATATAATGTAGCGATATGTAAATATATTCTGTGTGTGTGTGTGTGTTTAAATATAAAATTTCTTGAAATTTGTTTTTTTTCCTCAGAAAATCTAAAAAAAAAATAAAATATTTTCACATTTAAAGCGTAAATAGTTGCATCATATAATTTCATCCCCTCCCTTTCCCCGCGCTTATTTTTTCTCACAATTTTTATTCTCCGCCCGGAGCATCGCGTACAAGCTCGTCGATCGCGATGCTCTCGCTGCGGAATCGTAATAAGCTTGTAAGACATGGATAAGCTTATGAGCACCGCGGCGCGAGAATCAGCTGATCGACGGCCGCGGTGATGTTCGCTCGTGCGAGCGTTTGCGGGGGTACGCTGGTGCGCGCGTTCGCCGCCGCCGCCGCCGCCGCCGCCGCCGCCGCCGTTGATTAGCTTATTCCCCCCTCCCGTCCCCCTCTCCTCCACAAATTATTCTTTTTGAAGTCACTCACGGAATTTGAGTCGAACATTTCGCAAAATGGACGTGCGCTGGAAACATCCCTGGACGTCGATCGTGTGTGGACCCACCGGTTGCGGGAAGACGATCTTCGTGAAAACCTTTCTCCGACAATTATCTCACATGTCCGACGTACGTTTCGAGAGAGTTTTGTTTTATTACGCGGAGTGGCAGGAGGCTTATCGTCATTTACAATACGACGCGCGCGAGGAAGCAGTGCCGAAGAAAAAAAATATAATTGAATTTCACGAGGGATTGCCACGTCCGGAAGATTATTCCGCCGATCCGCTTTCCCCAAAATTGGTGATAATCGACGATCTTATGAGAGAATCGTCATCGTGCGACGCGATCGTGGATCTCTTTACCAAAGACAGTCATCATAAGAATCTCAGCGTAATTCTCATCTCGCAAAATCTTTTTCATCACGGACGCGGGCAACGCGATATATCGCTCAATGCAAATTACATCGTAGTTTTCAAGAATCCTCGCGATCGTGCGCAAATTCGTCATTTAGCGCGTCAAGTCTTTCCCAATGATCCAAAGTTTCTAGAAGAGGCATACTACGACGCCACGTCGAGGCCGCACGGGTATCTACTACTCGATCTGAAACAATCAACTCCGGACGAATATCGTTTTCGAACGTGCATCTTTCCCGACGATACGGCACATTTCGTCTACGTACCGCGTAGATCATTTTCCAACGGTTACGTATAAAAGGCGCGCATTAGCGCTCGCGCTGGTCAGTCGTGTCAGTTTTCTCGCGATGGAAAAGAAGGAAAATAACGCGAAATCAGACAGAGCGACGAAAAACGCCAGACGTTCGATCGGAAAGAAAAATATCTGTCTTCTCGAGGCGTTGCTGTATTTGAACAAAAATCAACGCTCGACCTTCTTACGGACCGCAGACGATAAATTAATACGGTGTATCGGCGAATGCGCGTTCAACACGCTCAAAGGTAACGTGCCGCTCGAGCGACGTGAAAAAAATCGATTGAGCAAATACAAAGCGACACTGCGTCGCATCGCGTCAAAATGCTGTAATTTGAAGGATAAAAGAAAGCTGTTGGTACAACGAGGCGGATTCTTATCCTATATTATCGGACCTATATTAACCGCCTTACTGTCGCGGATTATCGGCGGCGGTAGAGATTAAAAGGGCGCGTTATGGAAAGGGCAAAGAAGATGGTTTTGATCACTACGGAAAATCTCGAAAGAATGCAGCGTCAATTATCGCAACAAAACGCTCCCCCCGCTGCGTTTGCCGTCGTCGGTAGCGAACGAACGATGGAAAACAGCGAAAATTCGGAGAACGCAAATATTACCGTGCGTACACCCGGGACACCTCTATCGCGACTCGATGAGGAGATGGGTCGCATACTTAATTCACCCTTGCCACTCGACGTCGGGGAGAAATGGAAAAAATATAAAGAGGCACTTTGGCGATATCTTCACTTTGTTCGCGTAGCGCAAAAGCGAAATCGGGACGCGCGCAACGATGAAAAAGACGAAAATGTGGATAGCGATATTCGCGTGGTCCGTGACGACAACGACGACGACGACGGTGACTACGAAACGACGACAACGCGTGATCTCGAATTGACTTTACACTCTAACGGTATTATGGCGAAAAATGACGTCGCGGCAGCCGCCGCCGCCGCCACTGCCGTCGCGTCGAACGATCGTAATTTTGATATGTCGAAAAGCACTAAAAGAATACTGGATAGCGTGCCGAAAACTTATCGTCCGAATGCTCGTTTGCTGTTAAAGTATTTATTCGATAAAGCAGTTCCGAGTAGAATTAGCTGGAACGAAGATGGAGTCGTGACTATAGACGGCAGCGTTATAAAAGATTCGAATATCGACGACCTGATAAACGAGGCTATGCGCGAAAGAAAAACCGTGAAAGCAACGGGGAGACTTCAGTTCGCACGTTTACTTCGCGTCTTAAACGTCCCCGCGGTACTGGTGAGAAATAAGGTATTATTAACCGCTACTTCTTCGAATATCTCGACATTTCAACCTCCCAGGAGTTCCACACCGATAGAGACACCGAAAAGTAGCGTTGATTCGCAGCAGGCGAAGAAAAAACGCTTACTCGATTGGAGTAAACAGAAATGACGGAACTTGAAAAATTCTACTACGATCCGCGACATTACGCTGGCTATTCGGCAACGGATAATCTGACTCGCGCCGCTAAACCGAATTTCTCCCGTAACGAGGTCACGCGCTGGCTCGAAACGCAAGACGCTTACACGTTGCATCGTCCATCGCGCAGAAAATTTCCACGGTTGCATTACACCGTGACGAATATCGACGATCTGTGGGAGGCCGATTTGATCGAGCTCCGAAATCTCAAAAGTTACAACGACGGATATTCGTATCTTCTGGTGATTATAGACGTGCTTAGTAAATATGCCTGGGTAGAACCGCTACGAGACAAAACGAGTAATCACGTGACGACGGCTTTCCAGCGCGTGCTCTCGAAAAGTGACGGGCGCGTACCGGTATACCTACAAACGGACAAAGGTAAGAATTTATCGGGCGTCCGTTGCAAAAGTTTCTGGAAGAAAACGACATTCGTTTTCGCGTAGCCCGTAATCCGGATATCAAAGCTGCCGTCGTCGAGCGCTTCAACAGAACGTTGAAGGAACGAATGTGGCGCTATTTTACGCATAAAAATACGCGGCGCTACATCGATGTTTTGCAGGATATCGTAAGCGCTTACAATCACACCCGTCATTCCTCCATTAGAATGCAGCCGGCTGTCGTTACGAGAGAAAACGCTCGTGTCGCGCGCGAAAATAAATTCGACGATGGAGGACGAGCGAAAAGATGAAACGCGCACGAAAAGCTAAATACAGTGTCGGAGACCTCGTTCGCGTCAGTAGAACAAAAGCTACCTTCGAGAAAGGATACGAGGCGAGGTGGAGTGAAGAGATATTTCGAATTCACCGCGTTCTCGAGTGGCGTAAACCACGCGTGTACGAATTGAGCGATTTAGCGGATGAAGTCATAGACGGTATTTTTTACGAGCAGGAATTAGCTAGGGTAGAGAAAAACTTGCAGGAAGAAGAGTTTATCGTCGATCGCGTGATAAAGACCAGAGGACACGGCGCTAATAAACAGGTGTTAGTTAGCTGGCGCGGTTATCCCAGCAAGTTCGACTCTTGGATCCCCGCTTCGAATTTAACTTCTCTTCTTCAAGATGAGGGACGACCAATTTCTCATGGTTCTTCCGAGCAATAGCAGCATGCGCTATTTCCCAGAAAATAGAACCTCGTCATTCGTTACGGAATTACCTCAAACTGTACACTTACACG
Source organism: Temnothorax nylanderi (assembly GCF_030848795.1). Classification (NCBI taxonomy): domain Eukaryota; kingdom Metazoa; phylum Arthropoda; class Insecta; order Hymenoptera; family Formicidae; genus Temnothorax; species Temnothorax nylanderi. Next base: position 4,855 of record NW_027250197.1, on the reverse strand, counting down.
GTGAATGGAAAGTGGCGCTTAGCGAGATTCAATTTCCCAGTACTTTTTTACACTTGCGCTATAAGGAAAATGAAATCCTCTTCTACGATACTAAACCGGAGGAAGAAAAAGAGAAAGTACAGGTGGCGAAAAAAAGCACATTTTCGTTCGGACTTTACAAAAATACCAGAGAACTTATCTCGGCGATTAATGAAGCATGCAAACAAGCTGACTCGCACTTTTATTTAGATCAACAAGAGAAGACTGGAGGAAAAACCCACATCAGCATTACTTGTAACGCAAGTGAATGCAATCTAATACATCATATGTGCCTTTCCGATACTCTTCTACAAATACTCGGTTTAGGTCATGTTCTTCTCTATAATCCCGAATACTATGGCGAATTTTCTGTCAGACGCTACGCAATTTATCCTTTTTCCAACCAAGCGTTTACTGCAAAATATATTAAACTTGGTCATATTAGCGAAAATAGTGATGCGCGCGAAACAGCTTTCTATAGTCGTGAACCTTGTAGTTTGCAGCGCGGTATTCCAGATAAAATGTTCGTTTATTGCGATATTTGCGAGCCTTATGTAACAGGTGACGCGCAAACACCTCTTCTCCGAATAGTGCCGGTCGAGACATACCGCTATAATCACGTGGACGCTTACGGAACGAATCAGGTGAAAACATTTCTCCCCGCTGCATTATATTCCATTACGCAAAACAAATTTCCGCACGATTGAAATAGATATAAAAGATCAACTCGGAAAAAATATACCATTCGAATCCGGGACGCTGACGGTGACATTGCACTTTAGACGTTTCCAGTAACAACGCGGTGTGTTGTCGTCGAAAAAAAAATAAAAAACTAAATTCAGAGCCATGGACTACGAATATTACGATTCACATCAGAGTGGACGAGGCGGAGGAAATTTCCACGAGTTTTCGTCGGAGCATCCTATCAACGAGGTCACGGAATCGGTAGTTTTCTCGGAGGATTATTCAGAAAAGTGCTGCCTTACCTAAGTAGAGGCGCGCGAGCGGTCGGTAAAGAAGCTTTACGCGCGGGTATCAATGTGATGCAAGATGTCGAAAATGATACGCCGTTGAAGGAGGCGCTCAAAACTCGCCTCAAGGAATCGAGTGGAAATCTTAAAAGAAAAGCCCAGGAGAAGATAAGCAGCATGATGAAGGGATCGGGATATAAAGTATCCGCAAAAAATCCTGCGTTTCAGTTTCCCTTTGGCAACCACGTCAGTCGCGTCGCAGTTCGTAAACGTCGTCGTCCTCAAACAGACAAAAGAAAATCGTCAAAGAGCAAGCAGAGGAAGAGAATAACGATCAAAAAATCATCGAAGAAGAAGAAGAATGACTCGTGCTGTAAACAGAAAGTCATCTACCGCTACGAGACAGCGTCATCGTCGAGTTAGCGTCAAGAAACGCAGCGTATCCGACATATTCTCTTAATCGTCGCGCGCGCACACAAGCAAGAATTCAAGGAGCGGAGGAGGAGGATAAGCATGTCTTTTTTGCACACGCACTCGAGTGAGTGTTTAAAGAGCGAACTCGATTTCTTCTCATTACCGCCCACTCAAACTAGTATCGAGAGCTCGCAATGGATCTATTACAAGCCCATAACTTCCCTCGGGGACGACGCGCCTATAGAATTCGTCATACCCGGTCACGGGGAAGACTACCTGGACCTCACGCACACCATGTTGAGTCTTCGCATACGCGTAGAAACTTCTCCCCTAGCAGGCGGCGGTGGCGACGGCCAAACAAGTACACCAGGCGGACCTGCGTTCAAAGTAGGCCCTGTAAATCATTTACTGCATTCCATGTTCAATCAAATCGACGTATATTTCAATCAAAAGCTCGTCTCGCCCCCAAACAACGCCTACGCGTACCGCGCGTACATAGAGGCGTTGTTAAATTATTCTTCACCCGCAAAAACTTCCCATCTGACCTCTTGTCTGTGGGACATGGATACCCCCGGACTCATGGACGCACTCGTAGATTCAGAAACACCAAATCCGGCTCTCGTGAGACGCGCTCGTTACATTCACGAGGGACATGCGCTAGATCTCATAGGTCATCTTCATTGCGACGTTTTCAATCAAGATAAATTTTTAATTAACGGTGTGGAGGTTAGAATGAGACTCGTTCGTTCGAAGGATTCGTTCTGCCTTATGGAAAATACTTCGACGTCGAAAATACGCATTCTAGACGCCAGTCTGCTCGTGAGAAGAGCAAAAATTAGCCCAGGCGTTTTACTCGCGCATGCGAGTATGTTGAGCAAAACTACCGCCAAATATCCCCTTACGAGAATCAAAGTTAAAACATTTACGATTCACGCTGGTCTCGTAGGAGAATCGATAGACAATGTAATACTCGGTCAACTGCCGAAACGGATAATAGTCGGTTTTGTCGATAACAGAGCGTTTAATGGCGATAGAAAATTAAACCCGTTTAATTTCAAAAACTATGGTATAAATTTCTTTTCGCTGTACGCCGACGGTATACAAATTCCCAGTAGACCGTTACAGCCGAGCTTCTCGAGAGACGAGCCACTCTACGTCGAAGCTTATCACACTCTCTTTTCGGGAACCGGCATACACTTTTTAAACGAGGGTAATTCCATAAGCAGAGAAGATTACGCCGAAGGATTCACACTTTTCGCCTTTGATCTTACACCCGACTTATCCGCCAATTTCGCCGGCCATTGGAATCTTGTGAAACATGGCAGTTTACGATTAGAAGTGCGATTTGAAAAAGCACTTACCACAACCGTTAATTGTATCGTTTACGCCGAGTTCGATAATGTTCTAGAAATCGACTCCTCTCGTCAAATCATCGTCGACTTTGCCGGTTAACTTTATTTTTTACCCCACCACTATATATTTTACCCATCGCCATTTTCCTACGTAAAGTCCTGTGAAAAGAGAGAGATTCAGTTTCACTCGAGACACGGACGTCGACACTTCGCTTGAAAAAAATAGAGAGTGCATTTTAAACTATGGATCTGACCATCGACATACAAGGTTTCCGTGATGTCAACGGAAAGTTTATTCCGAAAGAAGTCGCAGTTGCCGCGAATTAACGCGGCAATCACCGGACACTGGATTATGTCGCCACCCTTTCCATTTGACGATCTACCCGAAAAGACAAGACGAGAGAATAACTGGCTTTTGCGAAATTATCATGGAATCGAGTGGTTCGATGGTGAAACCGATCTCAAATGTTTCACCCTACATCTGCGAGAAATTACGCGACAAGTGCGTTACATCTACTGCAGAGGCGTGGAAAAGGCTCGTTACTTGAGTCAACTACTTTCCAGAAACATATATAATCTGGAAGAAATTTCTCCACCGTTCAAAAGTTTACCGGAGGCCCGAGAGTACAGACAACGTTGCACACATCACGGATTTCGTGTTTCGACTACGGACAAAATTGCTTGTGCGTTACGTAACGCTTTTAAATTGAAACGCTGGCTAGTCTTGCGAGACAACAGCGAATGCATCAGCAGCAGCAGCAGCAGCAGCAGCAGCAGTAGTAGCAGCAACAGCATCGACTCGAGCTACGATACTAATCTCTCTTACGTAAAATTGGTCACAAGCGACGACGACGACGACGAAAAAACCGATGGTGACATCGCTATAAAAAAAATAAAGCAGTGGCAAAAAAATAACGAGACAGAAGAGAAAGAGGAAGGAGAAGTAGCAAAAGCCTATTATTCAATAGCGGGTGTAAGAAAAGAATACATCTTCAATAACTTGCTGATACGCCCGTCACCAACCAAGAACACTAGTGCGACAACTCCAAAAGAGGTAAACTCCGAAATTATACAAATAATTCCGAACACCACCTCGCTGTGTAGAAAATGAACTCGCTAGAAATCTTACAAGCGTTGCATCATCTCAGTGTCAGATATGCGGGCGTCTATCCTGCCGACAGACTGCCGAGGGTGTGGACGAGGTCGACAGCCATCGTCGCTAATACGGACGATCACAATCGGCCTGGCCAACATTGGGTCGCTTTTTACGTCGACGAGCAAGGAGCAGGAACGTATTTCGATAGCTACGGACTACCGCCTTTAGACTCCAGATTCCTCTTACGCCTTCGTCGGAATTCCACTACACATCGATGGAACACCGTAACACTACAAGGAACACTCTCTCAAACTTGCGGCCAATACTGCTGTGTATTTTATATTTCATGTGTAGCGGTTATAATCTTTGTCAGTTTCTTAATCAGTTTAGCGACAATAGCGAGCGCAATGATCGTTTGATTGTAAAATTATTTCGTAAAATTTTTCTTATAATAAAAGCGCATGCGTAAAACCACACGTTGAATGTTGCCATGTTCAGGCATGTACTTTTAGAATAATTAAAAATACTTATTCTCACGTATCAATGTATTATTTTATGTAATAAACATTGTTTGTATCTTTAACCCCTCCCGTCTATTTATTCATTCCCTTTTCTTTGCGTTAAAATAGTTACATCACGTCACAAAGCGACCTGTCCGTTTTACCCTCTCTTTTCTCCAGAAATAAGTTTCACGTATTTCATTGTTTCGAAAACTCTTTGTCCAGACCCAAGTCCTAAAAGACACACGGTCATAAATTATGAAAACTATTCTCTGAAAACATAAAATTCCACTTTCCGTTTCGACATTCTTAGCATCATTATCCTGTATTTAGCTTAGCGTCGTCTACACGTGCTCCCGCCAAAATGGCGCTGGTCGACACTTCCGCTATTTTCCTCTGTGACCTTCGCGTTGTTCACCACGTGCAGGCCCAAAAAAGACGCTGCCCCTTTAGGCGGGGAGAGCCAATTAGACGCGGGGTAGGTATGGGGTATCCAATCAGAAC
>NW_027250196.1:0-36421 GCF_030848795.1 Temnothorax nylanderi | reverse complement strand
TTTTTGTCGTTACGCCTTATATTTCTGAATATAATCGCTAAATCTATAAATCCGTTATTTCGAGGGGTTGTTCCAACCCCTAAACGTCGAAATAAGCCGCTAAAAAAAATACGTGTCTAATATTTTTTGATGCTCAACAACATATCCAAAGCGCATCCAAATCGGGTAGGGACTCTTCCAACCGTTCCCTTGCTAGTCTCTTAATTTTAAATACCCATTTAGTATTTATTGCTTTTTTTACCTTCAGGCAACTTACTTACTTCAGTCCATGTGTTGTTCTCATTTAACAAACTTAGTTCAGTAATTTACGACTTCCTTCCACTTTTCAGCATCCTTTCTTCTCGTGGCTTCTGCATAACTCGTTGGTTCGTTATCGAGACTTACGACAAGCCGGTTTCGTAATTGTTTGAGATCGTGATCAGTCGCGATCATTCGCATCTCGAAACACCGCGGTTCGGTTGTTTGTTAGCGCATGCACGCCTGCGATAATTAATATTCGCGTTAAATTATCGCATGAGATTTGTCACGGGAATATTCAGTATAGCATGGATATTTCAGTATAGCATGATTAACATTCTGGCAACTTTGACTTTGTCATCAATAATAAGGTCAGCCTTGTTCGACGGCCCGAACGACTTATTTGTGCTCACGCAAAGGAAAGGATCCATGCTATAAACAAAGCAGTCGAAAACAAGTAACGATCGCTTCGGATCGATGCTTGAAAACCGTGACGTAAGCACGGTGACGTGGGCCGCCGGTGGCCAATCACCCTCGCGAAATCATCGGTAACGAGCTTGGAGGGAGCCTCATCTCGGAGGTAATAAAAGACCGCCGCTGCGCCGCGGAAGGTCTTGTCCGCCCTTTCGCACTTCGCTCGCAGATCACCCGCCAAGTATATTCACACGCTCTTTCTTTGTCGAAGTTCACCCGCTTAGAACCACCGCTCGTGCAAATCGCTTGAACGCTACTTGCAAACCGCTTAAACGCTACTCGCAATCCGCTCTCGACCCCGAATTAGCTCGTGCAGCTAAATTCTCTGCTTTTCGCTGTGATAGATTCAGTGCGCGCTATCACTCACGGCTCTGAACTCTGTAAATAATTTTACATATTAGACTTTGAATATACTTTGTTTTATTTTCGTGTATTTCTGGACTGGCTGTTTTATTTGTGGTCGTCTTCCACCTCGCGCTATCTCGCGCTACCGCGTGCTCTCGAACAGTAATCATTTAATCTCTGTGGTTTCCTTACTCATCTTCCACTCCGAGTTGTATTCGTAGGTGTATCTATCTCCTCATTTGGCGTCTCGTATTCTTCAGTACTTTCTCCCTCTGTTTCTTGAATTTCTTCAATCTAAGGTTCACTTCTTCATCGTCGATACTCTCTTCAATTTCTTCAATCCGAGATTCACTTACTTCTTCATCGTGATACGTTCGCTGAGACACTATTTGAAGTTTCACATTTAAATCCATTATATAAAACTTTCCATCACGCGTTTGCAATGGCACCTATCTTATTGTCTTTTACGAACTCGCATTTTTTAATATCTGCTTTCATGCTTTATAACCTTTATTTACCGCGCTTGCTACAGAAAATAAGTTCATCTTTAAGTCAAGCACATGTAGTACATTGTTTAACGTAGTCTCAATATAGCACTTTTCATTAAACGCTTTCAATACTATCTGTCCTACACCAACAGCGTCTAATTTTGTTCCGTCTCCTATGATCACCAACCTTTTATTTAGCAGCTTGCTGTAGTTCGCAAACAAGGTGCGATCAAAAGTCATGTGTTCGCTAGCGCCACTGTCTACCAACCATTTATTGTAACACGATTGTCCATTACCAACCATGGCTGACACTCTATAAATGCGTTACTGTCCTTCTTGTTCTCTGCTTGTTTTTTATTGTTATTGTCACTATTGAACCGACATTCACTTTTCAGGTGTACCTTTTTATTACACACATAACAACGCTTCACGTTCCGACTATCATTATTATTTTTACAGTCTTTCTTAAAATGTCCTGATTGTCCACATTATAGCACTTTATATTTTTCTTCACTGCTGACATCGCAACACTCTTCTCAGATGTATCCATCTTCGCTTTCAGCCGTTCTTCCTCGACCAACAGTCTCGCTATTAGGTTATCTACTAGCCTTTCATCTGATGTCGACTCCCATGCTGATACAAAGTGGCCGTATCTCTCAGGCATCAAAATCTTTGTCATAAAAATTTGTCCGATATTTCTTCACCCAGCTGTTTCAGTTTACTCTGAAACTCCTGTACTTTTGATATAAATAGCGACATGTCCATACCTTGAGTATACTTCAGTTGAAAAAAACTGCTGTTGCACCATGTGAATGCTGGTGTCACTCCTCTGCTCGTACACACTATGCAGTTTTCTCCACATTTTCCCCGCACTTGTGCATGTCAGGACATGCAACATTACAGATTCTGACAGCCTTGTGACGATTAGGCTTTGAGCTTTGGAATCTTCTTTCAGCCATGCTGTCCGCTCTGGTTCTGCCTCTGGTTTTATCCTCGTACCTTCTGCGATCTCGAAAACCCCGAGACCTCGCAGCAATACGCCCACCTGGAATTTCCACACATTCCAGTTTTTGGCACCTTCCAGCTTCACGACGCTCACTGTGGTTGCAGATGTTAACTGATCCATTGTTTCCCGGATCGCCAATATTTAGTTAGCAGCTCGTTTCGTTTTAACCGACACGCCAACGACAAGATGTCCGCCACGGTCGTTCCGTTACACGAGTACCGCACTGCCTTTTTCAGCTTTCTTATAGATTTTTACCTCTACCTCACTCACAATCACAGTTATGAGCATGTAGCTGGGCCCATAACCTGTTAGGTTTAACCGAAATAAACCAGCACGCAGTGGTTTAATTGTATTATTCTTTATTAAACACAGAGGATAAAAGAAACACATTATACATTCCACCATTAGCAAGCATGGCTCTCGCAGTCGGTTAGCGTTCCGAAACCATCGATTACAAACATAAAAAGATCGGCAACAATACTGCCAACTGCTCTAACGGTGTAACTAAACTTACTAAATCAACTGCACTCTTGCACCGATAATTCATTGCCTTTCTTCACAACTTCCACTTCTTATCAATATCTCGTTGGCGTCACTACAGTGAGTAACATCATTCAAGAAACCTGCAAAGCACTTTGGACTTGTCTCAGCAAGGAAGTATTGCCGTATTCATTAAAAACGATAGATTGGTAAATATTGCTCAAGAGTTTGAAAACCAATGGCATTTCAACCATTGCATAGGTGCTATTGATGGAAAACATGTCGTAATCCAAGTATGTACAAATATTATAGGTCGAAATGAGTATTGAATTGCATCGTTAAATAATGATATTTATTGCAGTGTCCTAATAATGCTGGTTCTGCAACTTCAATTATAAAAATAGTCACAGCATCGTATTGCTGGGAATCTGTGACGCCAATTACTTGTTCACATTCGTTGACATTGGTGCCTATGGTCGACGTAGCGATGGTGGAATTTTTAAAGATTCACTAATGGGCCAGAAGTTTAACGTGAAAAAAATGAACTTACCGAAACCCAAACCACTGACTGTTGATGGAATACCTTTGCCATATGTTCTCGTAGGCGACGAAGCATTCCAATCGACTGATTATTTACTTCGGCCGTATCCTGGTAAAGGAGGTCTTAACCCAGATCGAAACATTTTTAACTACCGTATCAGCCGTGCTCGAAGAACAATAGAAAATTCTTTCGGAATATTAGTTTGTCAGTGGAGAATAAAAAAAAACCTATCGAAACTACTGTAGATAACACAATAAACATGGTCCACGCTATCATATGTCTCCATAATTGGCTTCGAAAACGTGATAATCGAAACGAATACATGCCACCAAACATGGTCGACCAATATGGTCTTAATGGTTTAATTTCCGGACTTTGGAGACAAGAAATGGAGAATTCGGCATTACAAAATATTAGTGTACGTGGTAATAATAACAGTAGTCGATATGCCGCAGCCATTAGAGAAAAATTTTGTGATTTTTTCATTGGGGAAGGAGCTGTTCCCTGGCAGTATAATCGTGACTAAAGTAAGTGATTATAAGCTTGTGCATTAGGGTGGAGCGAACTTGCATATAAAAAACAAAATTTTTGAATTATATAACGCTACTAGGCGGAAAAGATGCGAATATGTCTAAAACTAATATCTGTAAAATTTCAACTTGATCGGAGCTCATCTTCTGCCTCCAACTTTTTTTTGAAAATTTTACTAACTGTAGGGTAAAGCGAAAAAAATTTTTTTTTGAATTTTATAACGCCACTAGGCGGAAAAGATGCGAATATGTTTAAAACTAATATCTGTAAAATTTTAACTTGATCGGAGCTCATCTTCTGCCTCCAACTTTTTTTTGAAAATTTTACTAAGAGCAAAATTTTGAAAATTAAAAAAAAGACGCAGCTGAAAATTTTTTGGAAGTTTTAACTCTATTTTTATCAACAGTCCACAAATCTTGATTATTACAATACTTCAGCATACTAAACCAATTAAAATATATCAGAGCAGGCCATTTTTTACATGTAAGAACGCAGAATTTGTGTGTATGTGTGTTCGTGTGTACCACAGTGCTTCGACATCGGCGGCGAGGCGAGACCGCATCAAATAGGTGACATCGATCTGCGATTGTCTTTTAGTTATATCCGTTTGTTTTCTGGTTACCGGACCACGATTCCACGATTGCGCCCGGAAACGAGTTACAGTCGGTCGACGACAGCGAATCTGAGTATACGTTTTATCCTATCTATATCCCACATGCAAAGCAACAGAAGGGAGGCATTATTTTTATGATTTTTTAGGGGTGTCAATAAGGCCGTTTTTTGGCCCACGTCAGAATCGCTCCAAACTGTGGTATTTTCTTCCTACCGATGTAGCTCACAACCTCCTAGAACCGTTTGCTGTCCGAGCAATTAGAGGCTGAGAACAGGCAATTTGAAATCTCAAAAATTAATGGAGTTTTTCACATGGTGGTAGTGCCGGTCTCATTTTAGCATGTCATTGTTGGGAGGGAGGGGAGGGAGGGAGGGAGGGATGGAGGGTGGGAGGTAGCGGGGGAGGGAGGGACGGAGGTAGAGGGGGAGGGAGAGAGAAGGGGGAGAGGAAGAGCGAGAGAGAGAATGACGGGAACCACACGGGAGGGACCAGGTCTGCTCCCTCTCTCTCCCTCTGCTCCCTCTCCCTCTTTCTCCCTTTCCTCCTTTCCCTATCTCCCTCTCCCTCTCCTTCTCACTCCCTCCCTTCCTCTCTCTCTCTCTCTCTCTTCTCTTCTCTTCTCTCCTCTCTCTCTCTCTCTCTCTCTCTCTCCTCTCTCTCTCTCTCTTCTTCTCTCTCTCTCTCTCTCTCTCTCTCTCCTCTCCTCTCTCTCTCTCTCTCTCTCTCTCTCTCTCTCTCTCTCTCTCTCTCTCTCTCCTCTCTCTCTCTCTCTCTCTCTCTCTCTCTCTCCCTCTCTCCCTCTACCTCCCTCCCTCCCTTCCTCATTCCCTCCCCCTCTACCTTCCACCTTCCCTCCCTCCCTCCCCCCGCTACGTCTCACCCTCCCTTCCTCCCTCCATCCTTCCCTCCCACCCTCCCAACAATGACATGCTGAAATGAGACCGGCACTACCACCATGTGAAAAACTCCATTGATTTTTGAGATTTCAAATTGCCCGTTCTCAGCCTTTAATTGCTCGGACAGCAAACGGTTCTAGGAGGTTGTGAGCTACATCGGTAGGAAAAAAATACCACAGTTTGGAGCGATTCTGACGTGGGCCAAAAAACGGCCTTATTGACATCCCTAAAGTCATAAAAATAATGCCTCCCTTCTGTTGCTTTGTATGTGGAATATAGATAGGATAAAACGTATACTCAGATTCGCTGTCGTCGACCGACTGTGACTCGTTTCCGGGCGCATTCGTGGAATTGTGGCCCGGTAACTAGAAAACAAACGGATATAACTAAAAGACAATCGCAGATCGATGTCACCTATTTGATGCGGTTTCGCCTCGCCGCCGATGTCGAAGCACTGTGGTACACACGAACACACATACACACAAATTCTGCGTTCTTACATGTAAAAAATGGCCTGCTCTGAATATATTTTAATTGGTTTAGTAATTTAGTATGCTAAAGTATTGTAATAATCAAGATTTGTGGACTGTTGATGAAAATAGAGTTAAAACTTCCAAAAAATTTTTAGTTGCGTCTTTTTTTTAATTTTCAAAATTTTGCTCTTTGTTAGTAAAATTTTCAAAAAAAAGTTGGAGGCAGAAGATGAGCTCCGATCAAATTGAAATTGTACAGATATTAGTTTTAGACATATTCGCATCTTTTCCGCCTAGTGGCGTTATAAAATTCAAAAAATTTTTTTTCGCTCCACCCTATTGTGCATTGTAAAAAAAAGTTATTATGAAATTGTGAATTGTATAATTTTCATGAACTGAAATATAATCAAGTATTCAAAAATTGTAAATTTGAATGTCAACAAGTGTATTTTCTTTTATTTATAACTAGATGTACCCGCAACTTCGTTCGCGTTGAAATCGGACTTAATACCAAACCCAATCAAACCCGATTCGAAAGTTACAAACAAAGCACCTCTTACTATTTTATTATATGTAGAGATGACAAAATAAAAATTACAACTGAATTTGACACTTTTATTACACGTTTCAATGTAACGCTTTAACATTTTTTGCTTTTTTTTGCATATAAAATATATACTTCGAAGAAACATAACAAATATAATATAAATTTAAAGTATTAAACTATGTTAAAAACAAAAAATTTTTATAGCGTTTCTTTGATATTCTCTTCCATCAATCAAATGTGAACCATTTCTACAATGTCTAAAAGTGTTTGCATCCGTCTCTTATATGGCATTCGGAGCAATTGCAGCCGTGCTGCATGCAACATGGAATCAACCTTATCTGGTTGCGGGGGAGCAGGTAAAACAATATTTGGCTCTTTACACATCGCATCCGCGATTCTGTTAATTGCACTTACAGCTTCTTTAGTATCTTTGGGTGTATTTTTACGCGGTCTCTTTTGTATGTCTGTTGAAGCTGTAACATTATTATAATCATAATCATAATCATCATTGCAATTATTATTATTATTATTTACATTACAAACTCTCTCTCTCCCTCTCCCTCTCCCTCTTCATCTCCCTCTCCCTCTCCCTCTCCCTCTTTCTCTCTCTCTCTCTCTCTCTCTCTCTCTCTCTCTCTCTCTCTCTCTCTCTCTCTCTCTCTCTCTCTCTCTCTCTCTCTCTCTCTCTCTCTCTCTCTCTCTCTATATATATTATATTATATATATCTATATATATATATATATGTATCTAGTATATATATATATATATTCATATCTATATATATATATATATATATGTATATATATATGTATATATATATATATATATATATATATATATATACATATGTTACGCCCATACACCGAAATCGCTCAGTGAGCGAAAAAAACATCCATAACGCGTTGTGGACGGTGCTGATCATCCAAATACCGAAATGAGATATTTTTCCGGTGTGTGGATGTTTTTATTATCCACAACGCGATGTGTGCATTTGAGAAACGTCCATGACGCGTTCTGCATAACTTGCATGTACTTTAAGGTATAAAGCGAGGTCCACGCTGCCTACCGGCGGAGGTGGGTGCGGGAGGGGGGCCGAATGCCCCCCTTGCACCATTCCCCCCCCGCGCGCGCGCGCGCGCGCGCGTGTGTGTGTGTGTGTGTGTGTGTGTGTGTGTGTGTGTGGTGTGTGTGTGTGTGTGTGTGTGTGTGTGTGTGTGTGTGTGTGTGTCTGTGTGTGTGTGTGTGTGTGTATGCATAATATCTACAATTCGAAATAAGACTGACAAAAAATTCTCATCTTGTTACAAAAGTGCTCCAACTTCCAATTAATCATTGTCCTCAAATTTATTTACTAGGTGCGCAACTAAGTTTCCGGGTTTTACACATAGATGGCACCAATAACACATGTACTCGACTTACATGTCTGAAGTTGTCTGAAGTTATAGCTTGGACATCTGTTAACAATAACCAGTCGTTATATAAACACATATCGCAACGCAAAAATATTTTTTCTAACAACGGAGATGTCGAGTTTTGTGCCAAATAAACAGCATTTGCGGGAAGCTTTGCTTTTCTGCTTTGACTTGAAAAAAAATGCAGCTGAAGCACATCGTTTGCTTGAGGAGGCCTACGGCGAACATGCACCATCAAAAACTACCTGTAAAGATTGGTTTAAACGCTTCAGAAGTGGCGATTTCGACACTGAGGACAAGGAGCGCTTTGGTGGGACCAGAAAGGAATCGTGTACTATGAACTGCTGAAACCGGGCGAAACTGTCAATGGGCATCGCTCCCGACAACAACTGATCAATTTAAACCATACATTGCTCGAAAAACGGCCAGAATGGGACACGAGACACGAACGAGTGATATTGCAGCACGACAACGCTCCGTGCCATCGCAGTTCCATCGTCCAGGACACCATCAAAACGCTGAAATGGGATCTGCTACCGCACCCGCCGTATTCGCCAGACCTGGCGCCTTCCGATTATCACTTGTTCCGGTCGATGGCGCATGGCTTGGCTGGGCTACACTTGACCAATTTCGAAGAAGTGCAAAATTGGTTGGATGAATGGTTTCGGTCCAAAGACGCGTCGTTTTATTGTCGCGGTATTCATGTATTGCCAGAGAGATGGCGAAAATGTATAGCTAGCGAGGGACGATACTTTGAATAAACCATTTTTTGTATTTCTCTTGAAATTTTCCATTTTTTATTGATCAAAAAAACCCGGAAACTTAGTTGCGCACCTAGTATAACATTTGAAGCAGCGAGAAATAATTATTATTAATTACTGTGTATTGAAAACATTTTGTAAAGGTAAGGTAAGCATTTCCCTTTATTTTGCTTATTTCTTGTTAAAATTATTAAATTTATTTATTTTGCTTCAATTTAACATTTTTATTATTAATGCTAATAAGGGAAAAAATGAAGTAAAAAAAAAAGGTTTTCAAAAGATAAACGGGAATCGAACCCGGGTCGGCGCGGCGGCGGCGTAGCAGCCATGAAGGCTAAAACGCAGTGCTCTGAATGTCAACGTGAAGAAATTCAAGCAAGCGCGGGTAAACGGCGGGAGTAACTATGACTCTCTTAAGGGAGTAACTATGACTCTCTCTTGAGAAAGATGACTCTCTTATCTGGTATGATTTTCTGTTTTTTTTTTTCATTTTCTCCTACGTAGACCTTCGCCAATAACTGCAGGACTTAATAAGCTCTTCCCTCTGGGCCCAATATATCATCCTTTTGGCTGCACTCGGACTGTTTTGTCGACGGTTTAGAAATTGACTACGGAGAAATACGCGCGACCCGGCGTGCGCCGTTAAGTCATAATAAATTCTGGCCGTCTCAGGCGGAGCGAGGGGACCCGCCTGGGAACCGGGTCTCCTGGATGGGAGTCATAGTTGCTCGTTCACAAGGGGGCGCAGCCCGTTGTTTGCGCCCCAAGTCTGCCCCACCTCCAAGATTCGGTGTCCGCTGGGTACCCGGCTTGCCGGGGAGCTAACGGGGTTCAGGCGACACGGGAGCATGCCCTGGGCTCTCGGCCGGTTTCGACCGGTGCCAGCGGGTATCACTCCCGTCAGTGCAACACAGCTGGTCGCGGGCTAGCAACCCCGGCTGGCTTATCTTAAAGTCACTAAATTAAGGAATGGCAAAGCCTCGGACGATGGGAAACACGGCCCTATTCCCCTGGAACACGGCCAGGGGGCTATACGAAGACAACCAAGGCATGGAATATTGGTCTCGAACGATGGGGACACGGCCAGGGGTCTATTCGAAGACAACCGAGGCAAGAAATACAGGTCTGTGAATTATCGCTCCCCTTCAATCGAAGGCGGTGCGAGAGTTGCGCCGCAGCCGAAGCGGGCGAATATATGGCTCTCACTGCCAAAGATGAGACCCGACATATTGAGGAAGTGCACCCTCACCTGAGCATCAGGTATAAGTGTGAATGGTGTGGCAAGTCGTATGCGTCGTATCATGCGGCCGCATGCCACCTACCAAAGTGCCCAGCAGCCAGGGCTAATGAGGGGCAGCGAACCGTAGAGCAGGGCCGGTTCGACTGCCCTGACTGTGACAGAAATTTCACTTCACAGCGAGGGCTGTCGCAACACCAGAGGTTGGCGCACCCGGTAACAAGAAACCGATTGAGATCAGAGTAAACAGCTCCGAAGGTAAATGAACAAAGACGGGGCAGAGTTTTTTCTGCGGAAGATATCAGCAGGATGCTCGAGCTTGAAGTTAAGCTCAAGGATGAGAGGAACATAGCGAGAGCTATGGTTCCGTTTATGCCGGAGAAAACTCTGAAGCAAATAAGGGACAAGAGGAATAAGGCGTGCTATAAAAGGTGGAGAGAGCAACGCCTCAGTAGTACACTTTCTAATCAAGAGGCTGTCAATGAAGAGGACCAACAAGTGGATGGTGCACCATTGGAGGTCGACGAGGTTCTCGTTGGTGCGGAGGAGATCGAGGATGTTTTCTTAGATGCAGAGGAGACACCAGGCAATATTTACAGTTTTGAGGAGTCTGCGTCAACTACGAATTGGAGGCAAGCCAGCATTGAGGCTGTGCTTAAGGAGCTGAATAACAGCGAGCCCAAGGAAACGCTGGAAGTACAACGGCATGTTGTCCAGCTCCTGACGGCAAAGAGTGAAGGTCAGGCAATAACGCAGGAGGAAGTAGACACAGCTTACGAGCTGGTGGTCAGTTTGTTCCACGCTCCTGCAACTGGGAAGAAAGGCGGTAATTCCCGGAAGCATCGGAGTCGGAGGAAAGGGCTCTCGGAGAGAAGCGAACGCAAAGCCCGAGCTTATGCCCTTACACAAGAGTTATACAGAAATAACCCCGCTATCCTCGCTAAAATGGTAAGAGAGGGTATGGACATTTAAGCGCAAGATACAGGTGAATCGGTGAGTCCATCAGTGGAGAGCGTCAAGGAGCTCTACGAAGGGCTATGGGGAAGCCCAGGTCGATGTGATGTTGACCAAGAGAAGCGAGAGGCCACGGTGCCGTACAACCCAGAAGAGATTCTGCATCCTATCTCCAGTGCGGAGGTTCTGAAGCGTTTCAGGTCTACACGGCTGAGGGTGGCAGCCGAGCCCGACGGACTCCGCAAGGGAGATCTGATGAGAAATGAGGGAGGATACATCCTCCAAGCAATCTTTAATGTAATCATGCTGGCATTGAAACAACCAAGCGCGTGGCGCTGCAATAGAACAACGCTATTGCTCAATAGCCCAGTCAAATTAAGATTTTTGGATGAAAAAATTGCCGGCAAGCTGGAAATTGGTATACAGGTTTATTTTAGTGTTTTTTTAAACATACTAAAAGTCCCCATACATAGAGCGTAAGCCGGCTGCGCCATCTTGAAAAAAAGAGTACAAAAATGGGTTTTTTGCGAATAACTCGGAAATTATTAGTTTCACGGGAAAGAACATTCAGAGCGAAAATGTAGCTGATAAAATTCCTCGCAATTTGGTTTTTTGTTGAACTTCGTACGACCATTAGTTCCCGAGATAGATTTTTTTGAAGCATCGGGCAAATGAGGAAAGAGCTGTTTCTTCGAGCATTTTTTCAAAATATCTGTTCTGGCTGTCCGAAAGTAAAAAATGCATACAATGAAAGTGAAAGAGAATTAAATTACCTACAAAATGCATTATTTATGTTATACCGCGCGACTAATATTTCTGGAAATATTACGGTTTAAATGAAATTTTGACTTTCGAAAATTATGAGAATAAATATTTCCTCGCAATATAAGTCGGAAATGGGTAGTCCTACGTAAAAAATTGTTAAAATCAAATAGAAAGGTTATTAAATTTTCATTATTTTGGTTTTTGACCGATTTGCATACGACTAATAGTATTTTTGATATCCGTAAAAGAAACGGTTTTTAGGTACACTTCTCAAAATGGCGGACTTCCGAGTTATCTTTTTTAAAAAAATACACATGTTTCTTGAAGTTTATTAAATTATCTTTAAAATGATTTTTTATTTGACCTTCTGTGATGAATACTTCCAGAGATATAGCCTTTTAAATATTTGTTTATGTTAAAAATTTCTTAATAATTTATAGTTTTTTTTACAAAACATGACATAAAAATACTTTAGAAATACTATCAAAACGTAAATATAATAAAATACAATAATAATAATAATAATAATAAATAATAATAACCTAAAAAAATAATACAATAACTATTATTACATATTTACGTTTTGACATTAATATTTCTTTATGAATTTTATTTTAGGTTATGTACGCAGTTTTTTATGTTTTTATTGGTTTAATTATTAGTATATCAACAATAAATATGCATCCCTTACTTGCACTCTGTGCTTGCCTCTGCATATGAAACAGAAATTTGTTGCGGCCACTTTCAACACCCTATATCTCGAATACTACCCGTCTTAAAAATTTAACCCAAAGACCAACGGGAAGCTTACATCATGTATAATGAGATTTGAAACTTACGCCGACCGCAAAAATTTCGAAATAAATTTTTTCGACAATATTTAAATCATTAAAAATTACGGTAAACTGAGGAAAAAAGAGCAACATTATTCTAGCATCTGTTGTTGGTATAATTGTTGGTCACATATTAATGCCGAATATACTGTTTTTCAGGAAATTTTATAAGCTTCAAATTTGGTCTGAAGCATTTTGTACGTATCTCTCATAGAAGCTGAGAAAATTACAAAAAAGTGTGGCAAACCCCATTTTTTAACGAAAACTCTTAAGAAAGGCATAATTGAAATGACAATTCTTTAAAAACTTTTATTTCAAAACCGGTTCCACTGCAGGATCACATACATATGCATATAAACTTTTGAAAAAATGTCGATATTATTTTTTCTAAAGTATTTTTATGTCATGTTTTGTAAAAAAAACTATAAATTATTAAGAAATTTTTAACATAAACAAATATTTAAAAGGCTATATCTCTGGAAGTATTCATCACAGAAGGTCAAATAAAAAATCATTTTAAAGATAATTTAATAAACTTCAAGAAACATGTGTATTTTTTTAAAAAAGATAACTCGGAAGTCCGCCATTTTGAGAAGTGTACCTAAAAACCGTTTCTTTTACGGATATCAAAAATACTATTAGTCGTATGCAAATCGGTCAAAAACCAAAATAATGAAAATTTAATAACCTTTCTATTTGATTTTAACAATTTTTTACGTAGGACTACCCATTTCCGACTTATATTGCGAGGAAATATTTATTCTCATAATTTTCGAAAGTCAAAATTTCATTTAAACCGTAATATTTCCAGAAATATTAGTCGCGCGGTATAACATAAATAATGCATTTTGTAGGTAATTTAATTCTCTTTCACTTTCATTGTATGCATTTTTTACTTTCGGACAGCCAGAACAGATATTTTGAAAAAACGCTCGAAGAAACAGCTCTTTTCTCATTTGCCCGATGCTTCAAAAAAATCTATCTCGGGAACTAATGGTCGTACGAAGTTCTACAAAAAACCAAATTGCGAGGAATTTTATCAGCTACATTTTCGCTCTGAATGTTCTTTCCCGTGAAACTAATAATTTCCGAGTTATTCGCAAAAAACCCATTTTTGTACTCTTTTTTTCAAGATGGCGCAGCCGGCTCACGCTCTATGTATGGGGACTTTTAGTATGTTTAAAAGAACACTAAAATGAACCTGTATACCAATTTCCAGCTTGCCGGCAATTTTTTCATTCAAACGCCCAAAAATAATCTAATTTGACTGGGCTACAAGGAGGGTAAGGATCCCTCAGTAGCGGCTAACTATAGGCCAATTACTATTTCCTCAATACTGAGTAGATTATATTGGGGCATTATGGACCAACGCCTGAGAAACGTGGTTCACCTGAATGCACGGCAAAAAGGCTTTGTGCCGGAAATAGGATGTTATAATAACATCAACTTGCTAAACGAAATCCTTGCAACAGCCAAAAAGGGCAAAGGAATCGTTGTCACTCAGGTGGACATTGCCAAGGCGTTTGATAGCCTTCCGCACCCAGTTATTAAGTATGCTTTACTTAGCAAAGGGCTGCCGGAGGAGGTGGTCGCATTGATAATGGACTCGTATAAAGGAGTCAAAACGACCATGAAATGTCGTAACGAAGCGTTCGAGATAGAGCTGAGAAGAGGTGTCAAACAAGGCGACCCTCTGTCTCCACTTATCTTTAATGTCTGTATGGACTTAATTATTGAAAAAACTGGAAAGGATGGAAGGCTTTCAAGTCAAGGAAGGCCTTAGCATATCGTGCTTGGCTTTTGCCGACGATATAATACTAATTGCAAATGATCGAATAGCGGCGAGTCGGCTCATGGATGAGCTCGTTGGCTTCCTCTCAAGATGGGGAATGGCACTATCGATTGGGAAGTGCGTTGCCTTTGGTATTGTCACCACCAAAGATAGCTGGTATACGGTGGACCCAGAAATATACAGTAATGGCGAGAAGGTCGCCTACTGCGGCCCTGCGCAGTCAATGCAATACCTGGGTATACAGGTTACTCTGTGGGAGGGAGTAGTTATTAAGCGTGCAATCGCACGGCTAAGGGACGCGCTCCCAAGAATTAAAAGGCTACCCCTGAAGCCACACCAAAAAGTCGAGCTCCTGGGGCGGTATGTTTTGCCGCACTTTTTGTATGCCTTCACCGCGGGCACTATAAGTGCCACAGAGCTAAGAGACCTAGACCAAACACTAAGGACGGCGGTAAAAGACTATCTGTACCTCCCACAGTCTACAGCAGATGGTCTGCTATACGCATCTAAGCGCGATGGCGGCATGGGCTTTCCAAAGCTCTAAATTGTTGTAACGTCCGCAACACTGAAAGCTGGACTTCGCTTTTTAACTAATAGCGATCCTGCAATCCAAGCCCTAGTAGTAGCGTCGGGACTGGAGAACAAGTTAAAGCGCCTGGCGCATGTAGCCAGACTTGGCTGGCCACTACAGTCGACCAAACAGATCGACGGCTACAAGCTCAAAGCCAAAGCAGACGAATAGAAGAAATGGGCGGTGCTGCCCTCCCAAGGCAAGGGAGTGCAAGCCTACAAAAACGATAAAATAGGCAACGAATGGCTATACCGTCCTAACCTGTTGAAATCGTCCAGGTATATTACGGCACTCAAGCTGAGAGCCAATGTGGCAGCGAACAAGGTGTCGCTTAATAGAGTCGCCAAAACCGGCAACGTCATGTGCCGTAAATGCAAGGCGCAGCCTGAGACGCTAGGCCACATACTGGGGCAGTGCACGTATACCAAGTCTGGTAGAATTAAACGGCACAATGATATTCAAGACTACATAGAACAACACGTCTTGGGGCAGCGTGGCATGGCAGTAACGAAGGAGGCGAGATTGCAGGACCCTCATTTGAGGAATCTCCAACCGGACCTGATCATACAGTATCGGGAAAGGGTCTTTGTGGCTGATATCACAATCTGCCATGAGGATGGTGACCTCCTCGAGAGAGGTAGAAGGGACAAGCTCGCTAAATATGCGTCCCTCGTAGTCCCGCTTAAAGCTCAGTTAGGGGCGAAAGACTGTATGATCCTCCCGATAGTTATCGGGACAAGAGGAGCAATGCCCAGAGACACTGTTTCCTGTCTACATGAACTGCAAATCAAAGACAGAGGCTCGCTGAGAACGCTAACACTTCAATCGCTCAGGAGCTCAGTGGAACTCTTCCATATGTTTATGGATTATAATGCGCCATTGCGCCTCAACAGCAGCGACGCTGCCGATTAAAAACTCTTGGCACTAGCTCACTGATGTAATTTTTATACATTAACGATGGTCTTGGACCTGATCCACCCAATATAATATTTATGTATTTATTTATTTATTCGGGAGCCTCCTACACTCCCAATTTGAAGCTATGTCGGCTCTTTTGCCGTAGACATCAGTGATGCGAGTCGTTCGGATGGGCACCGAACGGCGGCAGAGCCGTGCGACCGAACCGCCCCGGCGCACGGGCAGACGCCTCCACGTGGCTTCCCGCGGTAACGGCAACACTAAGCCGGCCAAGTTCCGTTTCCCCAAGCTGGGGACTCTGCTTTATAATTTTTCCAGCCCGTACGCAGGAATCCCGCGGCAGATCAGTCAGATGGGTTTCCCTCCTGCGGGAGTACTTGCCAAGAGTGCTAGATAGACCCAGTCAATATAGATAGAATGTAATCAGAACGAAAGTTGTGCTGGATCTCGTATCCTTATTGTTTGGGCAACCTGTTGCGCAGAAGAGCGATCCAATCGTTAACCTGCAGGATCGCTCAGCCAGGTCCCGTTGTTAACAGGAACCGCACTGCCCCGAAGCGGTAAGACGCGCCAAAGGCGTGATGGAAATAGCCAAATGCCTCGTCATCTAATTAGTGACGCGCATGAATGGATTAACGAGATTCCCACTGTCCCTATCTACTATCGAAACTACTATCTACTAGCGAAACCACTGCCAAGGGAACGGGCTTGGAAAAATTAGCGGGGAAAGAAGACCCTGTTGAGCTTGACTCTAGTCTGGCACTGTGTTTGGCAAAACCATGGAGAACGTGCGCAATCACGTTGACGTGCGAATTGTGACTCATTGGGAGGGTAGATACGGCGCGGAGGCAATGATCGCGAAACCAAATTTTCACAGTCAAAGCGTCTTTTCGGAGAATCTAGTAGCAATAGAAATGCGAAAACTCGAGGTGAAGTTCGACAAACCAATCTACGTGGGTATGTGCATCCTCGATATATCCAAGACATGTTTGTATGAATTTCATCACGAGTACATGTTACCGTTGTTTCGCGACAAGTGTAAAGTCACGTACACCGATACGGACAGTCTCATTTATCACATCGAGTGCGACGATGTGTATGATACCATGAAGCACGACATTAATAGATTTGACACTAGCGATTACGCGATCGATAATGCGTACGGTATCCGACTCGCCAATAAAAAAGTTCCGGGCTTGATGAAAGACGAAAACAACGGTGCGATATTGACCGAATTTGTCGGGCTTAGAGCAAAGATGTACGCCTTGCGAGTCGACGGTAAGAAAGATACGAAAAAGGCTAAAGGTGTTAAGAGTAACGTTGTAGCCAGGTCGATAACGTTTGACGATTACACGCGGTGTCTGCGCGACGAAATTGAAATGACGCGACAGCAGGCTTGCATAAGATCCAAACAACACAAGGTATACACCGTGTCCGAAACGAAAATAGCTCTAAGTCCGTATGATGATAAGCGATACATTATACCCGGTTCTACCGAGACGCTGCCATGGGGGCATTATAAAATACCATCGTAAATATATATTGTAATTACATTTAAATATTTATGAAAATAAATGATTCATTTGTATGTATAATATGTTTTTATATTGTAATCAATTTTTACAATACATTATTCTTGTGTATCCATGAATTGTGTGAATTATCAAATCCTAACCACTTTACATAAACCTCATCCCCCCTTTTGCGCAAAACTTTTTCAACGAGATACACGTCGGGATTAGCAACGCGATGTAACTCGTATTTGTAGAAGCCGCCGGCGACGGGTTTTCCGCAGGAATCTTCCAATAGATACGTCACGGGATTAGTTTTCTGCACTTTGACGATTCTAAACACCTCAGTGGTCCAATTTGGCGTGTAGCCTTTCTCGGAGATTGTCTTGAATTTACTCACGCGTACCGAGTCGCCCACTTTGAATCACGCGGGAGCAGCGATCTTTACGTGACTGTACACCGTTGTTAGGAGCTTGTCGGCGATCGCGGGAGTAACATCGATGGGTCGCCGATAGTTCGATGCTTTCGCGCGTTGTAATCCGATACGAGACCCGGCAGCGAGTCGATCCATTTGTAATTTCCATTGCGCGTAAACATTTTCCACATGTTCTTGAGCGTGCGATTGAATCGTTCGACGACCGATGCCTTCAATACGGAATAGGTCAAATAGTGATTGATATTATGTTTCTTCAAGAGTTTCTGTACGTTGGCGTTGTAAAATTATTTCCCCTTGTCAGTCTGTAGATGTTTCGGACATCTTCCGCCGTCTCGAATTATTTTTGTAATCGCCGTAGTAACCTCGGTTCCGCTCTTGGCCTTGAGCGATACGGCCCATGCGTGCTTGCTCAGCACGTCGATAACGGTGAGTATGTAGTGGTAACCTCTGTTGAATCGCGTGTATGGACGCATCTCGACCACATCCGCCTGCCACAGGTCATCATATCCGCGCACTATGACGCGTCTTCGCGAAAAATTTCTTCTCGCAGGAGCATGTAGTTCTTCCACCAGCCTCCGTTTCTCAGTTGATTGCTTCTTACTAGCCATGACGATG
Source organism: Temnothorax nylanderi (assembly GCF_030848795.1). Lineage (NCBI taxonomy): Eukaryota > Metazoa > Arthropoda > Insecta > Hymenoptera > Formicidae > Temnothorax > Temnothorax nylanderi. The sequence continues at coordinate 17,984 of NW_027250196.1, read as the reverse complement.
ACGCGCAACTGACGCAGAGATCAGATGTACGTTCTTATCTATTCGCGATGATTCGCAATTACATCTTGAATTATCTTTTGAAGTTCGTTTAGGGTAATTTGCACGTTATTCTGGAATGCGACCATCTTTCTCTCGATTTCATCCTGTCGATCTTTCAAAATTTGCACGCTCTGCTGCACGTAACGTTTATTGGCGCCATCGCCATCATCTACAAGCGGCGCTATCCGTCGAATCTTGCGCGATTTCGCGTTAAAGTCGGTGGCGACCACGCAAAGAGCGTTATCGCGCACGTAATTTCTGATTAATCCGCTCCATTGATAGTACGGTTCCGCACCGTTTCTTCCGAGCGATATACCAAACTTGTTGATCGGCATTTCGATGTTGATTGAATGGATCGCTGTCGCGCCATTTAATTTATAATAAGTCCAGCCTCGCGAAGTTCCTCGATAATCGACAGGATCTCGTTATCGTGACCGGTGTGACCCGCTAGGCGCGAAGCTTCGAGCAATCGGAGACGATCTACAAGCTCGTTGGGATCGTCCCAATGAACATAGTCGATCTTGTTGTCGTTTAATGTCATGGCACGCGGTATGCCTTTTCCAGCTTTTTTACCCGAAATCGACGATGCAATTATATGGTCGATCTTGATGCCGTTTAATGTCATGGCACGCAGTATACCAGCTTTTTTACCCGAAATCAACGGTGCGATTATTTGTTTGTACTTGTATCCCCTGTTGCCATTTAATCGAGCGTGAGCATCATGATTGCGTTTATGAGCATTTGTCATCAACAGAATACTCTTGTACTTTTGCATGTCGTCCTCCGTGTAGATCTCGTCATTGGGAATTTTCTTAAAGATCAACTCGTAAAGACCGCGTGTGCCAGCGTATCGTATGCTGTCGATACCCTTATAAAAATTTTTCACCGTTTTTGGACCGTTTTTGGACCGCGAGAACGGTCAGTTTGAGTAGTAAAAACGTGCATTTGGTTCAATGAGTACGACCCGTTTTTGGGGCGCAAAGGGGCACTTTTGCTTAAAAACGAGTGGTTAAAGCGGATTGCGTACGAGTATATCCGAGTAGTAATAACGTATTCTTATGAGTATTTTTGAGTGGTAAATACGTGCTGTGTGCGACATCGGTCCAATGCTACGTGCCAGTATCGAGCCAGTATCGACCCGACACTGATTTCCGATATTCACCCGACATAAAAAAAATTATTTATTTTGAAATTTTATTACTATTTTTTAACTAAATTTGTTTCTTAAGATGCAGTTTATGATTATAAATATTTTCTCGTATTTAAAAACACATAAAAACACACTTACCTTGGTGGGATTCGAACTCGGGACCTCTGGATCGTGAGCCAACTGCCTTACGTGGTAGACTACTTCTTAATTTGATGTAAGTGTTATATATAATCTACATATGTCATAACCAGCGCAAATATATAATTTTTCAAAAATTATCTTAAGAAACAAATTCAGTTTAAAAAAAATAATAAAATTTTGAATTGGACATATGATATAATATTTCTTAATGTCGAGTGAATGTCAGAAACCAGTGCCGGGTTATTACGAAATTTTGTGTTCGTAAATATATTTATAAAGTTAAAACATCCTTATCAAATCCTTACAAGGTCTTATTAGATAAAAATAAGGAAACCTTTCTTATGGAATCCCTAATAAATAATGATCGGGACCTCATTAGGTTAAAATAAGGAAACCTTTCTTATGGCATCCCTAATAACTAATGATCGGGGCCTTATGTTATGTAAGGCCATCCCTAACAAATTTCTACACGGGATATTGCACTTATAAAAACGTTCAATGCAAATTTCTCGCGAATATTTAAATATTACATCGTACCACTTATCTATTAGTGAAGGATAAATAGTGTAAGTACTAAAACATTTAACCCTTACGGTACACTTTGAAAAGGTTTTTAAGTTTGTAGAATAAATGTACTTTAATTTAGAGATAAGGAGGAGATAAGGAGTGGGAGTCTTTCAGAATTTATGAGAAATTTTGATGGATAGAAATCGAGCTGACTCGAAATCCCCCTGTATGTACCATAAGGGTTAAAATCGGGCGAAATCCGCGGATATTTTCTTGTGAGTAGAAAAGGAACGTACTAACGTATTGTCACTCATCAACTGAAAAATGAGTATTGAAAACGGACAACTTACTTCGTCCTCATCCTTGTGAGTAAAAAAGGAACGTATTAACGTGTTGTCACTCATCGATTGAAAAACGAGTATTAAAAACGGACAATCTACTCAAAAATACTCATACGCATACTCGCGTATACTCATCATGTTCTTTCGCAGTAGACTGCGCGCGCTTGAGAGTGCAAGAAACGGACACAAAAATGATAAAACGGGCTAAAAACGGGCTAAAAACGATCTATATGAGGTGTAAAAGCGGTGAAATATTTTTGTAAGGGTAATTATGTTGTCCGCGTTGTCCACGTCAAAACGTTTATTACCGAGCATCATTCCATCGTTGCTGAAATAAACACCGTACACGGTGTCTATACCGCTTTCTTGATCACCGCTCAGAACTGCCCCGACGTACTTTTGGCTCAATGGATCCAAGTGATCTCGCAACGTTTCTCGACCCTCAGATGTTTGCAACTGCTGTCGAACGGACGTCACGAGTGAGTCATCCGTGGTTTCGAAAACCTCCTCGTTTGCGAGTGATACGAGCATTGTGGTTGTACGGTTTTTGCGAACGGCGCAGAGGTTATCGGTAGTACATCCAATAGACCTTTCGATCGTTTCGATTTACGCAGTTGTAAAATTTTGGTTATTTCACTCAAATTAAATGGCACATTTATCGATCGTTTCAACGTAACCGAAGTTGAAGCCATTACAGAGTCATTAAACGAGGCGTTTGGTCGTTTTTGTTTGAGCTTTGGCTCTTCGTCTTCCCACGCCGTTTCATTCTCAATCTTTGACATTTCAGATTCTTTGCCAACGATGTTTTCGGCAATCTGCCTTAGAGGCTCGATGATGGGCTTAAAGTGTCTCTCCAACGCGATATCTTCCTCCATTTTACCAGTTTTCAAGGCGTGATACTTTTTGCGAATTGAATCGTTCGTTTTCGCAATTTGATTTGCTATCCTCTCGCGCTCTCTAATCTCCTCGCTGCTGTCCATGTTGCGATAACGTTGTTCAATCGACCCGTCGGCAACAACTAACCACGTTACGGTATCGCAAAGTCGTTAAATCCTTTTCTGTATCGACCATTCGAAATCGCGCTGTCCTTGTCTATCACCACAAATCCATACTTTTGTTGCCAACATGTATGACACAATTTACTGAAATCATCATAAGACATATCAGTGTTTACGTGATCGTTGTATACATGTTTCAGATGGGTACCATCCTGTTTAAACATAATCAATAAATTCGCGTGCGGACTTTCCAGCAAGCTTTTGCCGCAATTCGACGGACCGCAGATGATACCGCGTATAGAAATCGGTAGCATGTCTCCATGTTTGCGTACCTCTTTCGTTAACTGTATCCTATCGTCGCATTTATACGAACCGCATTTTACCTCCCCTCCACAACGAATGAAAAACAGTATCGAAAAAGCTGGCCTATTTATAGAGGCGTGTAGAGCTGAGATGCTCAGTCTTTAAAATGTTTTTACTCATGTCGGATAACAGCGATATTTACGATTTAACCGCCGAGCAGTTGAAGTATATATGTACCAAAGGTCATTCTACTATGACAGTTTTATAATTACATATATTATTTGTGGTATAAGCTTCCCGAACATATCAAGGCAGATTTGGAGGTTCAGCAATATCGTCGCTGTTTAATACATTATAATTTGCCGTGTCAGCGAACGCACATCGACGGTCCGCCGCCGTTGATAAAAAACTGCGGCGAATGTCACCGAAGATAGGTCGAGGTCTGTTAAATCGCGCGATAAACGCGCTTCCGATCGAATTACATATCCCCGGCTATCAATTTTGCGGTCCGGGAACTCATTTAGAAACACGATTGGCAAGAGGTGATCGGGGTATTAATCCATTGGACGCAGCGTGTCGCGAGCACGACATAGCTTACTCGCGTAGTAACGATCTCGCAGAACGACACGTCGCCGACAATATACTCTCCGCGAAAGCGCGAAAACGTGTCTGGGTGGCCATGAAGGCTAAAACGAAACTCGGTATGGGTTTAAAAACGAAGAAAAAGAAGAAGAACAAGCGAATACTTCCGGTAGCAAAACGCGGCGGTATCCTTCCAATCCTGCCGTTGTTGGGGGTTCTCGGCTCGTTGGTCGGCGGAGCGGCGGGAGTCGCAAAGGCTGTGAACAATAACAAAGCCGCGCGACGTCAGCTGGAAGAGATGCAACGTCACAATCGCGCCATGGAAGGTCACGGATTTTATCTCGCTCCGTACAAACGCGGACGGGGAGTCTCGAGAAAAAAAAAACGTCGAGAAGACGCTAAAAATCCCCAAGGGTGTAACTACCAACGTACAACTGCAACAATTGGCAAAACGTATGTGCATTCCATATTTTAGAGGTATTTTCATGCGCGACTCGTTACCGATCGGCGGTATACGTCGAAACGAGAGCGGTATCATGAATTTGGATAATGCTGAGGGGCCGGGTACTCACTGGGTGGCGTACGCGAAGAGGGGAGATCGTGCCATATATTTCGACAGTTTTGGCAATCTTCGACCACCGAATCGCACGCCTTATCAGCGATACGATCAGAGCAATTGCGGACAACTGTGTCTGCGCTTTCTACAGTCGATTGACAATCAATTTAAAGACCGGCGTTACGCTGTTTAATCTCAGTATTCATTCAAACATGTTACTGACATTTACGCTCACCGGCAAGAGCAGCATCCTCGCGGTAAGCTACTTTCCCGCCGTGGATTTGAGCGATGGCGATTACGAGCTCGGTCTGACAGATTTTGAAACCTATTACACGATACCGAATGTAAATTCGTCGAACAATAAATTCTACTATGACGACGACAAGGAGATTACCATTCCCGAAGGATCGTACGAACTGCGTGATATAGACATGTATCTGAAACGCGCTCTTTTATGGGACCAATCCAATAATGTCTCGAGAAACGAAGATGAACAGCACCTATTGATTATTATTCGGGCTAATAACAATACGATGAAGAGCGAGATCGAGTGCGCTTATCGGATAAATTTCACAAAACCGAACAACATTGGATCGCTGCTGGGATTTTCAGAATCGCGTGCTGGAGTCGTGACAATGGCACGAATCGGATGTTCCGATAAATATCATCAATGTAAACATCATTCGTATAGAGTGTAACGTGACCGCGGGTGCGTACAGCAACTACAAGTACGTGCACACGATACACGAGTTTTCACCGAGTGTGCCTCCAGGATATAAGATATCGGAAACGCCGGCACAGATCATTTACCTTCCGATCATCGTACGGAGCATTTCGGACTTGACGCTTTGCGTCGTGGATCAAGACGGTCGATTGATTGATTTTCGCGGAGAAGAGATCACTGTTAAACTGCATGTACGAAGACGACAGAGGTAACGTGAGATGCTCGTACTGAACGAAGCTGAGCAGGTGCAACAGACGAGAAACAAAATTAGAGAGACAATCCGATCGCCAAAGAAGAAACTCACTGCGTCGAACGTTGAATTTTTGAAATCTCTTAAACATTGGAGGTGAACCGATCTTTGACGACAGCGTCGTCAAGATTGAGACACACACGTACAATCCGTAGGCCAACACAACGTTTGGACATAACGATGAGATAAGAATACCCATACAACAGCAGGATTTATACACGTTGCCGTGCGAGAGCTTTCTCTACGTTGAAGGAAGATTTATGATAAAGAGAAAAAATGACGAGTCTGAGACAACGCTTGCGAATAATTGCGTGGCGTTCATGTTTGATGAAATTCGATACGAGCTCAATGGCGTGGAGATTGATCGCAACAGAAACGTTGGAATAACCAGTACCATCAAGAACTATGTATCGTTTACAAATGACAAAGCAAAAATTATGCAAAATGCTGGATGGGACATTTCATCTTCTCACTCGGAGGGATATTTCAACTTTTGCGTACCGCTCAACACATTGTTGGGCTTTTGCGAGGATTACAAACGCGTGGTTGTTAACGCTTGTCACGAATTAATTTTAATACGAGCGCGTAGCGATAACAATTGCATTGTAGGAAATCCGGCGACGGAGACGGAAATTGAATTGTTTAAAGTACAGTGGCGAATGCCTCACGTCACATTAAACGAGGTCAATAAGCTATCCATGCTACGGGCCTTGGAAAGCGGGCGATATCTTAGTGTCAGTTTCCGTTCATGGGATCTGTACGAGTACCCCATGTTGCAGAGCACGACCAAGCATTCGTGGGCCGTCAAAACGGCGACTCAGCTAGAGAAGCCGCGGTACGTTATCTTTGCGCTACAGACCGGTCGCAAGAATATCATGTCGCAAGATGTTAGCGTATTCGATGACTGTAACTTGATCAATATGAAACTTTATCTAAACTCTGAATTTTATCCGTACGATGACTTGAATCTAGATTTTGGGAAAAATCGATAAGCCCTCCTTTTCGATATGTATGCGCGTTTTCGTAAAGCTTATTACGGATACGACTGCTTCGATACGCTTTGCACCGTAGTCACATTCCTGACAAAAGGACCTTTTGTTGGCATTGATTGCTCGCGACAAAACGAATCTGTCAAGAGCGCCACCGTGGATGTGCGAATAGAATTTGACTGCAAAGAGAATGTACCGGCAAATACTACCGCCTATTGTCTCATCTTGCATGATCGCGTAATCGAATACTGTCCGTTGTCGAACGTAGTGCGCAAAATCATGTAAATTGCAATATCAGCAGATATTGCAATATAAGAGGCACCGATGTATCGCGATAAGATACAGATTGCTCCGTCGTTTCGTCATGATCATACCAACGTTTGTCGATCTGCAAGGATTCACCGTCGGGATGAAATTTGTCGTAAAGGAGGTAGCGGTGCTGAGAAACGGGACCGTTTGGCGCATTACATTTTTACATGTCCCATGCCGTGGAGTCTCCTCACAAAATCCGATAAGTCATGCGCTTCCTGGTTGATTGCAAATCACCATGGACTACGATGGGAGGACGGAAACGTGCCGTACAGCATGGCGAAACATCTAATTACATCAGCCGTGCTTGGAGAGGGTGACGAGACGTCGACTCTTGTATACGTCAAGGGATGCCAGAAACGAGAATGGCTGGTGAATCTGCTTGAGAATTATGCGAGAAAAAACCTAAACATTGAGACTTTGTACGTAGATTACGAAGATATCGAATCTTTAAATAATCTAGATGTTACTAATACTATACGATGCGGAAAACATGTTAAGAATTGCGCATTACAAAATGTATTAAAAATATTTAACTGGTGGTCACAACACCAGAAATAATTATGATTTTTTAAATAAACTGTATATGTATATATAAATGTTACAATGTTTTATTTCCTTTTCCCACATAGTTTGTAGTATAATATAGATGTTTTAGTTGTTTGATAATATAATTGTTCAAAAGCTGTTTTAAAGATGTTTTAGATGTTTAAAAGATATTTTAGTTGTTTGATAGTTAATAGGATGGCTATGAGAGTCAAACGCAGTTAACGGTGCGTAGATGATCAGAATCACTGATTTATTCCAATATATTACAATCGAACGTTTCGGCTCACAATTCGAGCCATCTTCAGCGATATTAAATGACGAATAAATTTAGAATATTACAAAGTTCTCCGTTCCAACATGGTAAGTTTCCTGTTTGGAGATTTCAAGAAACGAAATTGAAAAAGACTACAAGATCTATCTGTAAAAATAGTTTCCATGTTACACCAAGTATTTATTAAAAAATCTATGGTAACTTACCAAGTAGTCTGGAGAACGAATGCATCGGAACAAGCCGAGCGAAGCGGGTATATAAATGTAGTATGAACATCACAAAAAAGTATAAATTGTACTCCGGGATTCTGAGATCCCGACGGCACCACGCACAAAACGATATTAACAGGAAAAATGTCTTAAGTCGAAATTATAAACATATAGGTCAAACAAGTAAGAAGTAAAACTAATAAATATTCTATGTATAAACAATGAAAATTATAAACGTGTAGGTCAAGCAAGTAAGAAATAAAACTAAATATTCTATGTATAAACAATGACAGGTGATACGACGAAAGACAAGATGTTTATGGACATGGTTTACAATTTATTTAGAATAGAAACGTATGCATGGTGCATAAACTCTGTATCCGTTTGCAAGTTGAGACTATTCTTTTGTAGCTTAATATGTGACATCTCTGAAACTAGTCGTTTTCGTAAAAATTGTTCCCTACCTAGGATTTCAACATTCTCCCAATCAAATTCGTGATCGAAATTAATTCTATGTTCCGTAATGACAGACTGGGTTGTTGTATTTCTATGAATGTGGTTACGATGTTCCGAAATTTTCGTTTTTAATTGCCTCATCGTCTGACCAACATATGACGCGTCGCAATTTTTACATGAAATTTTATACACCACGTTTTTATTTGATTGGATAGGGAGAATATCCTTCTGCACTTTAATAAACTTCTTAAGTTTATTCATACTAAAGAACGACAAGTTAACATTAACATCTGTAACAACTCTTTTAAATTTTTCGGATATATTAGAAACATATGGTACTGTAAACCATGTGCGTTTTCTCTCATCGTTCGTGGATGGAGATTCATTCTGTTTACGAGTGCATTTGTTTAACAAAGATTTAATTCTAGTACTAATTGTGTTAAAAATGAATGTCAACGGGTAGTCATTCTCTAAGAGAGTGTCTATTACGAATTTAAGATTTTTAAAATGATATTTCGGATGTGAAAGTAAAAATGCCCTATCGACCATGCCCATAACTGTGCCTCTTTTTTAGGAAATAGGATGCTGCGATAAGAAATTAAGATAGCGGCCTGAGAACGTCGGTTTGTGAAACCAATCGAATTCAAGAGCATTATTGTTTTTAATCAACGTTACATCTAAAAAGTTTAATTTGTCCCCTCCCATTTCAAAGGTAAACTGTAACCTAGGGTGATACGAATTGAATACTTGTAGTATTGTGTCAATCGAATTAGGAAGTACAGCCATAGCAATGTCATCAACGTATCTAAAGTAAAACGGTAGAACAAATGTAAGTAATCGCAACACCCTATTTTCCAAATCCTGCATCACCATATCGGCAGCGATGGGAGACAACGCAGAACCCATGGGAGAACCAAATTTTTGTTTGTATATTATGTTGTCGAAAGTAAAATAAGTTGAATCTAAAATTAATTCTATAGCCTGCATGAATTCATCCTTAGGGATATTGCACTTGTTGGAAATGTATGACCATCTATTAGAAATACTTTCTAGTACTAGATTTGTAGGAATGTTAGTAAATAGCGAAATTGCATCTAGTGAAATAAGAACATAATCATTGTTAATGTGTGTCCCGTTAAGTTTTGTGACTAGTTCAAAGCTGTTTTCTATATGGCTGTTAGGTTTTGGTATACTTGTGGAAATAATCTTATGGAGAAAATAGGCCAATGAATATGTAGGACTGTCAATAGAAAAAATAATTATTCTATAAGGATATCCCGGTTTGTGTATTTTTGGTAGTCCATAGGCCCTCGGAAGAATGCCATCACTGCACAACAGTTGCTTATATTTATCGTCAGAAATATATACAATAATTACCAAAGATCCGACTAAACAGCTTACTAAAAAAATTAGAGATACACTTGTGAGATGGAAAAAGCATAAATATGATTAAAAACAATAATGCTCTTGAATTCGATTGGTTTCACAAACCGACGTTCTCAGGCCGCTATCTTAATTTCTTATCGCAGCATCCTATTTCCTAAAAAAGAGGCACAGTTATGGGCATGGTCGATAGGGCATTTTTACTTTCACATCCGAAATATCATTTTAAAAATCTTAAATTCGTAATAGACACTCTCTTAGAGAACGACTACCCGTTGACATTCATTTTTAACACAATTAGTACTAGAATTAAATCTTTGTTAAACAAATGCACTCGTAAACAGAATGAATCTCCATCCACGAACGATGAGAGAAAACGCACATGGTTTACAGTACCATGTGTTTCTAATATATCCGAAAAATTTAAAAGAGTTGTTACAGATGTTAATGTTAACTTGTCGTTCTTTAGTATGAATAAACTTAAGAAGTTTATTAAAGTGCAGAAGGATATTCTCCCTATCCAATCAAATAAAAACGTGGTGTATAAAATTTCATGTAAAAATTGCGACGCGTCATATGTTGGTCAGACGATGAGGCAATTAAAAACGAAAATTTCGGAACATCGTAACCACATTCATAGAAATACAACAACCCAGTCTGTCATTACGGAACATAGAATTAATTTCGATCACGAATTTGATTGGGAGAATGTTGAAATCCTAGGTAGGGAACAATTTTTACGAAAACGACTAGTTTCAGAGATGTCACATATTAAGCTACAAAAGAATAGTCTCAACTTGCAAACGGATACAGAGTTTATGCACCATGCATACGTTTCTATTCTAAATAAATTGTAAACCATGTCCATAAACATCTTGTCTTTCGTCGTATCACCTGTCATTGTTTATACATAGAATATTTAGTTTTATTTCTTACTTGCTTGACTTACACGTTTATAATTTTCATTGTTTATACGTAGAATATTTATTAGTTTTACTTCTTACTTGTTTGACCTACACGTTTATAATTTCGACTTAAGACATTTTTCCTGTTAATATCGTTTTGTGCGTGGTGCCGTCGGGATCTCAGAATCCCGGAGTACAATTTATACTTTTTATGATGTTCATACCACATTTATATACCCGCTTCGCTCGGCTTGTTCCGATGCATTCGTTCTCCAGACTACTTGGTGAGTTACCATAGATTTTTTAACAAATACTTGGTGTAACATGGAAACTATTTTTACAGATATGGATCTTGTAGTCTTTTTCAATTTCGTTTCTTGAAATCTCCAAACAGGAAACTTACCATGTTGGAACGGAGAACTTTGTAATATTTTAAATTTATTCGTCATTTAATATCGCTGAAGATGGCTCGAATTGTGATCCGAAACGTTCGATTGTAATATATTGGAATAAATCAGTGATTCTGATCATCTACGCACCGTTAACTGCGTTTGACTCTCTTAGCCATCCTATTATCGATTTTAATTTCGAGAGTCCTATCTTATTATTTTATTGTTTGATAGTTGTTTTTAAAGATGTTTTAACGATGTTTTAGTTGTTTAATAGCTGTTTTAAAGATGTTTTAAAGATGTTTGATAGCGGATGGATAGCTGTCTTTTTTCTCGCGAGGATTATTTTTGCATAACATAATATGCCACAGATAAATCACGCGCATCCTTGCTTCTCATTTTATTCGATAGCGGTTCAGAGTATCCACCCGCGATTGCAAGATGCAACGGTAAGTAGAGGATTATTTTTCATGACAACTAGTTTTTGATAATATAATATGCCGCGCAGTTAGAATCTTGCATGAATTTTATGATAAAAATTCAATTATTGATTGTGAACTGTTGGCGTATGCTGCAGATAATATTATACACGATGCATTACATGAGAAATAAATGTATAATAAAATACATATCACTGTATCTAAAATTATCTTTCCTTCTATCTACCGTTCCCTTGTCCACCGTCAGCGGTTTAGAATTACAGAGCGGTAACTCTCGATAAGAATGCGCGTGCCGCACTTGTCGCGCGATTATTAAACGTTTTCTCATCTGTCTCATATAAATTATTAAATATTCTTCCTCTTATTTCCAATAAATAAATCCCTTAAAATAATATAAAAAATGATCTAACTATAATGGGTGGGAGCGAGAAGACGTGCGCGAACGGGGGAGAAATAACGGGTGACGGGAGCGCAAGAGACCGCGCGAACGGGGGAGAGAGTGATAACGCGAACGGGAGCCGGGAGCGAGAGAGACCGCGCGAACGGGGGAGAGAGAGAACGGGTGACGGGAGCGCGAGAGAACATCAACGAAGGGGAGATAACGCGAGCGGGAGCGCGCCGTGTGACGTCACGCGGACCGACGCGGCCGTTGTACGCTGACCCCTCACCTCGCGGCGCCCGAGAACGCGGTACCCCCCTCCCCCTCCCCCGCGGCGCCCGAAAACGCGGTACCCCCTGCCCGCGGTACCCCCCCGCCCCTCACCACCCTCAGAGCTCCCTGGTTAGAATCCTCATACCTACCCTACTAGCGCGCGCACTGCGCCGCGTCTTAAAAACCTTAAGAACATATATAAGGTCTTATTTGAATTTAATTTTTAATTAAATAATTAAATAAGATTCAGAACTTATTAATTTCATATATAATTTTAATTAGATTGAAATTAAATTGAATATATTAATAAATCAAATCCTTATTAACTCAAATTAAATACGAATATTTTGATGATGAAATAATACTATAAAAAGTACGTATATATACTTTGCATACTACGAAACATATGTACGAGTATACACATTGATTAGAATATACGACATGTATATATATGTTCGAGATTTTTAATCAACATGTATATTGGCATTTCTTCTTATATTCTTAATTAGTTTTATATATAGAACAAATATGAGCCATAATAATACAGTTATTCAGTATTAATTTAAATCAGATAAAATTCAAATAAAGATTTTATTAAGGTCCATATTAAGTTCATATTTAACTGTTTTTCGCAGGTAGCGGTTTTATTTTCTCTTATTATTTAGTTATATATTGTTATATATGAACTGTCACGACTTTTTCACTCCCGGAGCGGTCCGGGGCGTGTGCCGGATCAAAAGGGGACAGGGAGAGAAGGATGAAAGGCCTCTCCGGCGATCCTCTCGCACCTCCGACGCTACGCGAATCGAATTTTATTGTTGGGCGCCAGACGCATAAATTCGCGTCCGCGAAATCGCGCGAAACCAGAAGAGACGCGAAACGAAATAAGTCGATGTGCGAGGGAATGGCTAGCTCGACCTAATAGCAAGGCGGGGTTGATGAAGGGCAGCGTGATATTCGGCGGGGTGACGCAAAATAATTAAGATCACGAACTCAAGCGATTAACAAATAAAAGATAACATTTATTCTGTAGTAATTCTCGGATGAAACAGTAAATGCCAATGTGGCTTTTAAAAAAAAGCAAATAGCAGGTGGTAGGTAACGCGGGCGTCAAATTTTGAATACAAAATATGATAACGCGGACGCCAGGAATAAACGGAGAATGACGTTAACTCAGTAGACGTGCGGAATGCGCCGTTAGTAAGCGAAATAACGCGAGAAGAGAACTAAATTTCTAAATCACCGAGATTATAGAAGTTCACAGATAATAATAGCAGAAGATTACGCGGACAATTAATATAGAGTAGCGGTCAAATTACGACCGAATACGGCGTAACTGGAATAAACGAAATAATACATGAAATGCCGCGAAATGATAGTGCGCCACGCTCAGAACGCGTGAACGCCAGGTCCAAACCCGTGCAGGGATTCTGTCGCCAGAAGAATCTTAACCTAACGCAAGTAATAATCTTAATCTAACGCACGTAATAATCTTAATCTAACGCAAGTAATAACCTTAATCTAACGCGAGTAATAGTCGGAATCTAACGCAGAGAACGAACGTGACACGAGTAGCGTCCCCAACGCAAGACGGAACGAACGCAACATGTGATATCGCCAAGGATATCCTAACGCGAGGAATAAGACGCCGAGGCGCTCAACGTAACGCGAAATACTAAACGGACGCGAGGAAATAAGCGGGATTACCGCGAGCAATACTATAACTAACGCGAAATTACCGATTTATCCTAACGCAGGGAACTGAGACTAACACAAGTAATCCTGATCGAACGCAACACACACGCTCGTCAGCGACAGTTCAACGCGAAAAATGATACGCCGAAATACTCAGCATAACGCAAAATACTCGAATTAACGCGAGAAAGATTACGGAATTACCGCGAGTAAGAGGAGGAACGCCATAAGGAATAAACGCAAGTAGTATCCGAATGCCAATAATGGCTTAACGTAACTAATCCGTCAACGCGAGCAATATTCTACCGCAATTAATAACGCGAATGATCTTCTAACGCGAGAAAGTTAGTCGACACGAATATCACAACGCCAGTAACATGTCGACGCGAACGACATTTCAACGTAAATACTATTCTAACGCAGATGATTGAACGCAATTAATCCCAACGCGAGACGCAACCAAACGCAGAGAATATTCTCATGCCATTAATGTCGTGCGTGGAATCTAAGACCGGACGAATTACTACGCACCATGAAATCCGCGGTCACGAACACGAAGGTCGCGAGGAACGGCGTATTCACGATATCGAAAGTCGTCATTAACGCGCCTGTCGCGGTCTCCAGGAGTCGGCGAATTTCGGTCGCGATCCCACGGCCACGAGACCATTCCGGTGCCCCTCGCTCTCGCTATCGATCGCTAGACATGCCTTGTCGGCGAACACGCTAATTATCGCGAATATTCCCGAGCGAGAGCGCGACCCGGGGAGCGGTGTCGTGGCTTTACATCGAATATTACCGAGGCAACCTCACCGTTGGTCGATTCTCTCCCGAGGATCCTCGCCGTCGTCCCAAGGGTCGAGAAGGTAGTTGCCGGGAGTCGTACGAAACCTCGAAGTGTTACTCAAGGGCGAAGAGCGAGATATCGCGATGGAACTTTTACGCGCGTCGGCTACCGAGGACGATCCAAGAATGCTCCCGAAATTCCGTTCGATGGCGGAATCGATAGCGCGCCCCACCCCGGGCGTACGCGGCCCCGCGACGTTGGAGCGCGAACCAATGAGGGGTGAGCTCGCAGGCTCGCGGTGGATTCTTGCGTAGGGCCGTGAATTACCGCGAGGGCGCTAAACGGCCCTTCGTTCGCGCGGCGATTTTCGGGATCCTTCCCGGCAGCGGACGGGACGGGATTGCCTCCGTTTTCCTCCTATTTCGGTCCGGAAACGGTGGCCAACCATTCCGGAATCCGGTCAGTAGTGTGAGGAGGGCAGGTGAGCTGATTTTGCCCCGGCGTCCCGGGGCCCTGCCATCACGGATCCGCCCGCCGCTGTGTCACGCGCCGTGCGTGTGTCTTCCCGCGCTCCGTCGCTCCCGGCGGCCCGCGAGCTGTCGCTTCGATCCGCTTTTCGTCGTCCGATTTCTCGCCTCTGTCCTTTCCGTCAACTCCGTTTTCCGCAATCCTCTGCATCCTCTCAGGAAACTCCGGTCTTCGGCTCGGTGAGGCGCCACGCAAATGATACAAAATAAAATAAAAGGGATCAGTAAATGCAACGCGATTACAATATGCCCCTGGAGATCTCGCATCGATTCGTTGAACCGTCCTCGGGCGTGAAAAAGGTCGCGAAACCCGCGCCTTGTGACGGCTGCGGGGCGCTGCAACGATGCAGCGAAACTGCAACGTCACAGAACATATTCAGGGTATCCGAAAAATCGCCTACTCCACTTCGGGAGGTGATTCGGGACCCAAAAACAAGCAAAAAAGTTCATACAAACATAAGTTCGGAAATGAGCCGTTTCCGAGTTATAGTCACTTTTATGTTCAAAAATCTTAAATTTTTATTTTTAATTTTTTTTAATTACAATTTTTTTAGTCTTTTCCAATTTTTCAATATTACAATTACAATTACATTATTTTTAAAGTAAACATAAACAGATATTTAAATCGAATTAAATAAGGTGTTCAAAATGACCACCTTCAGCACGAATGCAGGCCCTTATTCTTCTATCAAAGGAATTCCGAACTCTTTGAAAAACATTTGGATCCGTCCTTACTTCGTCAAATTCATGAATTATTCTCTGTCTTAATTCAGCAATATTGTTTGGTGCATTTCTGTAAACAATTGATTTTACATGACCCCATAGATAAAAATCAAGTGAATTTATGTCTGGTGATCTTGGGGGCCAGGGAACCGGACCTCCACGCCCTACCCATCTCTGACCATAATTTTGATTCAAATGATCTCTGGCAACACGGCTAAAATGCGCAGGTGCACCATCATGCATGAACCACATGTTTTGTCGTATTATTAAAGGGACGTTTTCAAGAAGGTGGCCTAACTCTTCTCTAAGAAATCGTACATAATTCTGACCACGTGGTCAAAACATGTGGTTCATGCATGATGGTGCACCTGCGCATTTTAGCCGTGTTGCCAGAGATCATTTGAATCAAAATTATGGTCAGAGATGGATAGGGCGTGGAGGTCCGGTTCCCTGGCCCCCAAGATCACCAGACATGAATCCACTTGATTTTTATCTATGGGGTCATGTAAAATCAATTGTTTACAGAAATGCACCAAACAATATTGCTGAATTAAGACAGAGAATAATTCATGAATTTGACGAAGTAAGGAGGGATCCAAATGTTTTTCAAAGAGTTCGGAATTCCTTTGATAGAAGAATAAGGGCCTGCATTCGTGCTGAAGGTGGTCATTTTGAACACCTTATTTAATTCGATTTAAATATCTGTTTATGTTTACTTTAAAAATAATGTAATTGTAATTGTAATATTGAAAAATTGGAAAAGACTAAAAAAATTGTAATTAAAAAAAATTAAAAATAAAAATTTACGATTTTTGAACATAAAAGTGGCTATAACTCGGAAACGGCTCATTTCCGAACCTATGTTTGTATGAACTTTTTTGCTTGTTTTTGGGTCCCGAATCACCTCCCGAAGTGGAGTAGGCGATTTTTCGGATACCCTGTATAACTAGATCTGCGCAGACATGAGAAGTCATATCTGACCAGACTTTGATCTGCTGAGATATAATTTGATCTGGTCAGATCTAATCCTTTTTTCCCGAGCATCGCTTTCTTTGTTTGATATTTGATGTGCAACGAAGACAGAATATGCTTACAGTGTGAATCGGACCGCAGCCAAGGATGTACGTTAATCGTCTGTCCTTGTCACACAGATTACAACATGCAGCGCCATCTATTGCAAGATCTGCCAACTGTTACTGCACATTATTACTGCTATGCTTCCCATTCTACATGTCACTGCGTGTGTGTACATGCATAAAATCTGTCCAATGTGAAAATCTTTCTTATTAGGCTTTTAATCTTAGTTTCAATGATTCAACGTTGTTCTTTGATCCAGTCCGATTAATGATGTACTTTCGATTTGTACACGTAAGCTATATAATTCGTATATTAAACGAAAGTTTCTATGAAGTGACAGCTCTAGGTACAAACCAAGTAGTATCAAATATAATTTTTTCAATTCTTTTAAGTTTTTAGTCTTCAACTTACCACTCCACCCATCATTTCTGTACGTACTTTAAAAGTTAATGGCCCAAGTAGCAAAAAAATATTTTTAGTAATGAAAAAAAATTTTTTAAAACGTTTAAATTAATGGGATAGATTTTTTTTCTTATTAAAAAATATTTATTTTAACATTGTAAAAAAAAACGTTTTTTAACATTAAAAAATGTGTTTTTAATATTAAATAAACGTTTGTTAACATTAAAAAATATTTTTTTAACATTAAATAAATGTTTTATTAACATTAAACATTATTTTAATGTTTAAGAATGTTTATTTTAACGTTTAAAAAATGTTTTTTTTTTCGACAAAGAAACGTTTAAAAAACGTTCTTTTTCTTTATCTAGGAAAAGAAAAAAACGCTTTCCTAACTGTTTCTTTATATATTGGGTATGCGTATATCCGCGCGTCCGTCTGAAAAAACTGCTCTCTCAAGCCGGTCACCCATCCGAGTATAGTACCGTGCCTACGTTGCTTGACTTTGATGACCGAATGGACAAGTGACGATCCTCTGACTCCGACGCTTCCTTCTTACCTATACTTGTCTATAACATATCTTTAAAGTGTTAAAAAATCTGATGGGTCCTATGACGCGGAAATTTTCCACGGAAC